>NC_056726.1:227352030-227419530 GCF_019279795.1 Protopterus annectens
TAACTCTGAAACCAGTTGATGACTGGTTGATAGAAGGATAGGTTATTGAGAAGAGAGATGAGTTGTTTGTGTTGGACCATATAGAAAGCTTTAGAGAGGTCTAGGAAGGTAGCTGAGGAGAGATAACCTGCATTTTTATTTTGTAGGATAGTGTTAGAGAAAGAGAGAAAGGCAGTGGTGGTGCTATGGTTAGGTCGGAAACCATGTTGTGTGTTGGAGAGGAGGTTGTTAGCAAGGAGGTGATCTGAGACTTGGGAATGGATGCATCTCTCTAGTATTTTGGAGAGTGGTGAGGGAATAGCTATGGGGCGGTAACTGGTTAGATCTGTGGAGGGGTCTCCTTTGTGTAGGGAAGTTATGTGTGAGACTTTCCATAGTGTGGGAACGTAACTTTCTGACAGAGATCTGTTAACCAAGAGTGATACACGGTAGGCTAGAGCATCAGCTGCAAGGTGAAGGTATTCACTTGGGAGGTTGTCTGTTGCTAATATGTGGGTTTAAGTTTAGTTAATAGTTGTTTTATTTTGGAGGTAGGAACAGGAGAGAAAGAGAAGCTAGTGGGGATATTGTTAGTTGAAGTTGATGGTGTGGGTTTATGGGGGGTTGTGTTGTCTAGCTAGTGATAGTACAGTTTGTGTGAAGTGATTGTTGAAAAGGTAGCAATATTTTCGGAGAAGTGAGGGATGTTAGGAGTGGGTGTAGTTACTTTACCTGGGTGGAGGATGGACTTTATTGAGGACCAGAATTGTTTGAGGTTATGTTAGGAGGAAGTAAGAGCAGACTGGTAATATTGGATTGTGTCCTGTTTTATAAGCTTTTTGGTTCTATTACGTAGTTCCAGGAATTTCTGCCTAGTAGAGGGGGTTTTGGTTTTGTGCCAGTTTTTCATTTCAGACTTGGTGTTTTTCTGTAGCCATCGGGATGGTTGGGCTCTAGTTCGGGAACATCTTATGGGGGCATGGTAATTAAGGATGCTTAGGAATGTTTTATTAAAGTAGTCAACTTCGTCATCTAGTTTGAGGAATTTTAAAGGTTGCCAGTTACAGTCTTTTAGGGATGAGCTGAATGAGAGAGGGTTGAAGTTAGTTTTTATGCTTATTTGATGGTAGATGATGAGTTTCACTTTATAAAGGTGTTTTCATAGTAGGAAGGTTGGGGAGTGATCACTGAGGCTGTCAGATAAGCAGCCTGCTATATATGACTGAGGGCTCTTATTAACTATTATCCAATCAAGGGTAGTGTGTTTGTTGGAGTTATTTATCCTAGTAGATGACTGGACTAGTTGGGTGAAGCCATGAAGGTTTATATGATGGGTTGGGTGGTTGCTAGAGCAGGATTGCCAGTCAGTGTTGAAGTCTCCTAGAATTAAAGTTTCTTGGGGTAGGTGGTGGGTAATCCAGCTGAGGAAGTTTTCAATTGGTGGGATGCTGTGGCCAGGTGGGAAGTAACAACCTATTATGTTTAGGGTTTTATTTTGGTTTATTTTAAGGTCGGTATATATTATTTCTTCCTTACCTATTTAGGGAGCTGCTAACTTTAAGATCTGGATGTCTAGATGCTGCTTAAATATTATAGCTATACCACCTCCTTTTTTGCTTGGTCAGTCTACTCTTAGTATATTGTAACTGGTAGGGAGGATTTGCTCATTAGTAATGTGTGGTTTTAACCATGTTTCTGTAAGGATCACTACATCAGGGGAGTAGAAGTCTATGGTGGCATGGAATTCATGCACCTTGTTGCATATACTACTAATATTTAGGTTTATCAGAAGGAGGTCGATTGGTTTTCTATTGGCAGTGATTTGGGAGAAGATGTTGTTTGTAGTCTGATTATGAGGGGAGGGGTTGGAGACTGAGGGACCAGGATTGGGATGGATGTCTCCACTGAGTGCTAGGTTGGATATGGATGAGATTATTAGTTTTATCAATTTCTGTATATGCTTGCTTATAAGGGAAGTTTTTTCTAGTGTTCTGTATGTAATAGGTATGGTGGTAGGGTTATGTTAGGTTGTGGGGTTGTTTTTAGTTCAGGTATTGTGGTCTGTAGTCTATACAGAAGGTGTATTGGGAAGGTCGTTGACCTGATAAGAAAGTAGTAAAGTAGAGGTGGGATATGAGTGATGATGTGTGTGGTGGTACAGTGGTAGTGGTGGAGTGCGGGAATGGTAGAGGCTTGGTAAGATGTGATGTATGCAAGGAGTGTGCATGCAGGGATTATAGGCATGGTGTGCTTGTACATATTAGCTGAGTAGGAGAGATAGTAATGAGAAGCTGTCGGAGGTAATATAGGTGTAGTGATGTTATAGATTGTTTGAAGGGTGGGAGTGGTTACTGTTTGGAATAAAGGTAGGAGCACTGGAGGTGGGTGGAAATTGGGGGCAGGGAGGGGGGCATAGCATGCAATAGATGAAGGAAGACTATCAGTAGGTTTATAGGTTATAATGAAAAGGGCTGGCCCTGATTAGGCTGCAGTTGTTCTTGTGGGGAGGGGGAGGATCAGAATAGACCAGAAAAGTGGTGGATAGCCAATAGTATGATGAAAGGTCTGGCCCTGATTTCACAGATATGCAAGTCTACAGAAACAATAAGAAAAGGCAGTGGGTACTCTAACTTGCTTGTTTTGCATACCTGTCTTACTGAAATAAAATAAGCCAATTTTACCAAGGAGTTATATGGAAATTAGGAAGACAATAATTTATATGAGAAAAGGTTTAGTAGAAGTAGAAAAACAGCAGAGCATACAAATAGGCCAGCATATAAAGACAGATTGTAGTTAGAAGTACAGAATGGGGGGGGGGGGGCAGCTAATGTTCTGAAACAATCAGGAAAATCAGTAGGTACTTTGGACTTACTTGTTTTGTATCACTTTCTTTTGAAATAAAATAAACACTTGTAACCAGGAGTATGTGGGATTCAGAAAGACCACAAGTTATAAGAGAAAGGGTTTAGTAATACTAGAAAAACAGTGGGCTTTCAAATAGTTGAAACAGCTTGCAAAGGGAGACTGCTGTTAGGAAGTACAGTATGGGGAGGGGGCAAACTAACATCCGTGATGGAGTGCTTTACTTAAAAATAGAAATTAAACAAGGGCTAGCAATTAATTTTGTCTGGAGGATAAAAGATACTTTTGTATATTTTGAAAATAACATTCATTCCAAGGTTGCCCGGTTCTGTTAAAGAGCACTGCAGGCCAATAGATCGAACCTGGCTTGGCGGGGATCCAGGGAAAGTACAGTTAAAAGGAGAAGCTGGGAAGAAAAATAATCAATATTCAAACAAAATACAGCAACTATTATGAAAAAAATGCAAAAGATACAAAGCTGCTAACAGAGGAGTGGAAAGAAAAGAAAAACTAGGTAAGCTATACACAGATAAATGCCTCAGTTTGTGATAATGTGAAAATGAAGACAAGTTTTGTCAGTTATCACATTCAACAGATTAATGCAGTTGCAAATATATAGAATACTGATACCGATTGAGTGATATAACACATTCTAAACCAACAGGTGAGGAAATGTACACACTAATAACTAGGCATTTTTGAAAAAATGCAATAAAGTGAGCAGCAAAGAAATATTCTAACAATAATTGCTCTACACAAGTAAAGCTCTAACAAGTCTATACTATAGTAAGTACAGTATCTGAGCCATACTAATACAATGGCTTGATAAACAGTTTCAAGTGCACAGAGATACTGAAAATACTGTCTCCCATAAAAATGCATGTCTAACTTCATTACACTTTACAATGGTATAAATCAACATCAATACATTTTACAAATGAAGAGAGGCAAATATGAAAAATAACCTTAGGTATGAGCACTCCATCCAAAGAGACAAGCAGGTACACCAAGGGGATTTTAAAAATGGCTCCTGTAGCTTAAGAAAGCTAAGTTAGGCTGTAATAGGTCTTGTGGGGGAGGGGAGGACAGAAAAGACCAGAAAAAGTGGTGGATAACCAATAGTGTAATGAAAAAGGCTGGCCATGATTAGGCTGCAATTGTTCTTGTGGGGAGGGGGAGGATCAGAATAGACCAGAAAAGTGGTAGATAGCCAATAGTATGATGAAAAGGGCTGGCCCTGATTTCACAGATATGCAAGTCTACAGAAACAATAAGAAAAGGCAGTAGGTACTCTGGCTTGCTTGTTTTGCATACCTGTCTTACTGAAATAAAATAAGCCAATTTTACCAAGGATTTATGTAGAAATTAGGAAGACAAGAATTCATAAGAGAAAAGGTTTAGTAGAAGTAGAAAAACAGCAGAGCATACAAATAGGCCAGCATATAAAGACAGATTGCAGTTAAAAGTACAGAATGGGGGGCAGATAATGTTCTGAAACAATCAGGAAAATCAGTAGGTACTTTGGACTTACTTGTTTTGTATCACTTTCTTTTGAAATAAAATAAACACTTGTAACCAGGAGTATGTGGGATTTAGAAAGACCACAAGTTATAAGAGAAAGGGTTTAGTAATACTAGAAAAACAGCAAGGCTTTCAAATAGTTGAAACAGCTTGCAAAGGGAGACAGCTGTTAGGAAGTACAGTATGGGGAGGGGGCAAACTAACGTTCGTGATGGAGTGCTTTACTTAAAAATAGAAATTAAACAAGGGCTAGCAATTAATTTTGTCTGGAGGATAAAACATACCTTTTGTATATTTTGAAAATAACATTCATTCCAAGGTTGCTCAGTTCTATTAAAGAGCACTGCAGGCCAATAGATCAAAAACCTAAATTTACTAGTTTAGAAAGGCTTGTATTCAAACATCAGTTTAACATATTCCCTCCTATGGAGTTCTTTTAAGTTTGTACTCTTAACTTCCAGTGGGTGTGATCTCAGCTTTTTAAAAAAATTAAATTATATCCTTACAGTTCAAACAAACGTTCATATCTCTAGAACCGTGTTACTAGGGAAGTGTAAATATCAAACTATTCAGGGCAGAGTAGACCTTTCAGTGGCTGCATTTATTCAATTCAAGATACTGAGTTGGATTTTATATGCCGCAATAACTACAGTATATATGAAGTATATAATATCATATAAACATCTTACAGTATTTCAGTAATGATTCAAGCAACACACATACTGCTAGCAGCATTTTCTTCATTCAGCTACAAGCTTCTATAAGACACCAGGCAGTTTTGTCTGTGCCATTTGATTTTTGAGATATTTAGAGAAAATATGAAAATTATTAAAATACCAATAAATAGTATTACCATCATATTTAATATCTCTTTACATGCATTAGACAGAAGTCAAATAGTAATACAGTTGTGTCTGCCATTGTGTAAGCTTTAAGATGAAATATTCTAATATTTTGTATGTAGCATTTTTTTTTGAATTATTAATGTATATACGAACAAGAAATATTTCATGCCTAGAAAGGTTAGTACAATATAGCTACAAAAACACCTGGAGGCATCACTGCTGTATTGAGTTAATAGATTATATCTTTCCAAGCCTAAGGCAAACCTGTTATATATCATGGTTTAATTTGTCTTTAGTATTTCGTTATTATGTCTCTCACTTCTCATATTCTAAGTTAAAGAAATCCTCTCAAAATGGAATCATGAATACACCTGTATAATATATTTTACATGTAAAATAAATTACCAGAAAAACTAGAAAGATAAAAAGGTACATCACAGGTGACATTTTAATCAACCACTCATTATCAACAAGTGGCATCCCTACTTTCTGATTAATTTTGCTTTTTCACATTTACAATCACTAATATGAAATTGTAACCTCAAAAATATCAAGTTACATTTTCTTTACTACTTCAAAGAGGGAACAAGAACAAATTAACTCACAAATAGAACTCACAAAATTAGGTTGGGTGTCTCCATCTCCTCCAAAAGGCTCATCGTGAGAGGTGATTTCAGGGGTGTGTCCATGGGCAACTCTTCTTTGGCCTGCACTATAAGGAGATCACAGCCAATGTTAAGGGTGTACGGCTAACCCAGTCGACTGATGACTGTAAATGAGGTGCCATTATTAACATACAGGTTAGCAAGATCCTACAAGAGGGTCCTTCCCAAATAAATAGGTGGTGACAAAACCATGGACTACAATTGAGTGATAAAAAATATATAGTAGCATCCCTTAGTAAGCACAATGTCCTCTATAGCTTTTACCTTGATCACACACCCCTGAAAACTGATCCTGTAGTTAGGGACCTGGGAACCTAGGCATACAGTGAACTATCCTTAGATCACCATATATCCAGTCTTGTACAAAAGTCCTTTCTCACTGCATTCCTTACTAGTACAGTATGGAATCCAGTTCAAGGATGTGATTATTCCACTGCTTTTGACACTTATTTAGCCATACCCCACCCCCCATTAGAATGTTGTAAATCACTGCCATGCTAAATAGCTGAGTAAAGGAAATTGTCCAGTTTTCACAATAAAAACACACTTTTATAACTATGACTTCTTGTGAAAAATTGATACAAATAGGCAGAATGGGAAGGTATTATACCGGAATATTAACCACTACAGAAGGAAGTACTGCTGAGTACAAATAAACAAAGGTAAAGAAGCACAAAAATCTACTTTCTCTGCAGTTGTTTCATGTCTGTAAGAAAGTAAATCGTTAATAATGATTTCTGAGAATGTTCTGCTCTGAGAGCATTTTGTTGCATTTTGAATTGATTCTTTCAAAGCACAAGAAACATCTCACTCTAGTTAATCCTCTTGACCATTACATTAGTGAAGGAAATATCCTTAACAGCTACTCAGGGTGTCCCTTAATAATGCAACAAGTGTTAAGGATTATTGTCTTTCTCCCTTGTTCTCTCCCACAAATAGATGAACATGCAGGCCTGCATTTACTCCTGCTGTCCGACTGATGACATTCATATGTTGTGTGTCATCAATATCGACAGAGTATTCATGGCTTGTAAATTACAGCATCCAAAAGACAAAAGCACTGAGTTTCCTGTTTGAGTGATTGTTGTATACCTGTTTACGTATCTAGGTATTGTATGGACCTACATTGTTTGAAGACTGATAATCTATTTTGTATAGTACATTTACACTGTAACAGATGTGAGTAGTTTAATAAGTTTACTATTTTTATCCATAAGCTGCAACAAATGCCATTAATTACTATTTTTGATACATGTGTTATGAAATGCACAGCTATCATTAAAAAAAAGTACATGCTCATGTCACTAACAGGAGTGCACTGGCTTCTGATTTCATCCAAAAATGAAGTTATCGGTTACAGCCCTTGTCTTATGATGAAACTATTTTATCAGCCATACTCAGGTATGCCATAAGTAATCTGTCCTAAGTTTTTTTTATTATTACATTCCATGACAAAATATAATCAAAAAGATGTTTGGAAGGAAATGCTTACAATACAAGCACATCTTTGGGCTCTACATATACAGCTTTAGTTGTGGCATGCAGTTTTGCTGCTTTGCTCCTGAATATTTAAGCAATATTTATGCATTGGGATAAAAAACATAGTTTTATGAAATGACAGCTATGAAGGAAGAAGATAACTGTGGCTGTTTTCATTGCGTCACATGAGCAAAGTGTTACTTGTGATATCTTCTCCAGCCTGTTTATCGACAGTAAAGAAATAATTCAGTTATAATGCAATAAACGTGCAAATCTGCAAGCTTGGCAATGAAACAATGAATGTTCAAACTATAGAGCAGTTGTACTCACCTCTTGAACAAAAGATGTAGTTATATAATTTTATCAGAGGCAAAGCTCATACAAGTAACCACTGCAAATAACAATCAAGTTGTCAGTGCTACACATTACCATATTAACCCAGTTACACACAGCTCAGACAAAAGATATAGTCATAGTTATACTGGCACTCTTAAAAGTAACTTATCAAAACCACAAAGGCCTCCTAAATCTAATCTAAGAAACAAGCACCCTCAGCAATCTACACAGAGTCTCAAGCACACAGCACAGACAGCACCCATCATGAAACACACATTTAAAAGTCACATTGATTTTATTCAAAATGTATAAGTGAAACTTCCAGAAAGTCCAACTATCCTAGTAATAGGTGATGCCACAGTGAGATACACTGATGCACCACTCACTAGGCTGTGCAAGGAGAAGGTCATGTCCAGTTCCCTATCAGACGCAAGGATACATAACATCACACATGCACTCAAGTCCTTGAACCACAAGCACACATAAAATATGATTATTGTGTTTGTGGATGTAAATGACTTGAGGCATTCATCCCTAGACTATGAAAAGAGTCATGGTGTTGCTCTCGGAATATGTGTCTGAGACAGGTATTAACCTAGCCTTCAGAAGGATTCTACCATTATCAGGAATGATGCCACAATATGAACAAAAGATGACTGACTTCAATAATTGGCTTAGTTTATGTCCTTATTAACAAAATTAATTGCAAAAAATAAGCAGTTTTTGCATTAAACATAGTAACGTTTGATACTGCATATAGTAAGGAGATTGCTCTGATTACTAAGAGTTTGTTAATTTCATATACCATGGAAAATGTGAAGGTACACTTTAACAACTCTGCCTAAAGACCCTTAGAGAACAATGTCTTGAAATGATTTTCAGTAACATAACATCTTGAATGAAAAAAGACTGAGGGGAGAATAACTCTTCTGAAAACTCTGCGTCTGGATAATTTGAGGAATATATGGTCATGTTGTACATAACACAAGAACAATCAATGTTCTCATACAATTAGGAATAACAAATAAGGTGCAACACCATAATTGTTTTGATGTTAAGCTTCTTCCAAGAATAAATACGATTTTCAAACTCAGTTGAATATATACAAGAATAATGACTAAATCTAGTATTTTGAATTTCCTTTAAGTGCATGATTCGTTTCTAGTCAAGCAAAGTTTGATTTTAATTTGATGGAAAAACTTCAAGAACAGTACAAACTCACTGTTGTATATTTGTTCTTTTTTTCTAATGACTTTGTCTTATCCTACCATCCCTATAATAACTTAGGCTGTTAAATATTTGATGTATTTAAGGATTATTCTGTCCTTCAGCCTTTACAATAAAAAGGTTTTTCTTCTGTTCCTGTTGTTTTCTTAGATTACATTCTGCAAATCTCTCTGTGTATATAATACCCAGTATATCTTTTAAAAAGAATGACTCTCTTGTTTGGTTGCTTTCTTGAGGACTACATCAACATTTTC
Organism: Protopterus annectens; assembly: GCF_019279795.1. Classification (NCBI taxonomy): domain Eukaryota; kingdom Metazoa; phylum Chordata; order Ceratodontiformes; family Protopteridae; genus Protopterus; species Protopterus annectens. Next base: position 227,361,199 of record NC_056726.1, read on the forward strand.
GAATGTTGCTTCTGATTGCCATGTTGCCGTGCTAGTGTAGGTCTAATGTTTATTTTGCATCACATCTTTTATGTTATAGATTGGAAGTTATATCATTCTCTCAAATGTTTCCTTTAAACTGTAGTACAAAATGACTAGTGCATCAAAGGTCATCTATTACTCTGCACACTGGCATATATAAACCTTTATGATCAATGGGGCCAGAACGGTTCATGCTCTCAGAAAAGCTTTTTATCAGGAAGGAAAAAATGCCTAAGCAGCTCTAATACTTCTCTGATATATAAAACTTCTTCGTGCTCACTGCACCCACACTTGGCCATCCTTTCTCCTTCACGTTCACACCATTATAGCATTACTTCTCCACAGTTTGCAGGCTGTATGCCTCATTTGTTTCCCATATGGTAAGACTTGAGCATTGGGAATGGTGATGTCATTGGTGGCATGAGTGGGGTTTTTATTTTTGCCATAACCTGTCCCTGAACATTTCAAATAATGCCTCAGGAATGACTATGCAATGGGCTTCAAGTGAGACTGACAATCATTTCCATTAGCGAGATAAGCCCAAATGTATTCCAACCTCTTGAGGTAAATGCTGGCTTTCCATTCTCCTATAAAAAGCTTGTATGGAGTATGTAATGTTAAGTATGTCCTCCTTCCCTCCCACTCTGAGAACAATGAGCATGGAGTATGTAATGTTAAGTATGTCCTCCTTCCCTCCCACTCTGAGAACAATGAGCATGGAGTATGTCATGTTAAGTATGTCCTCCTTCCCTCCCACTCTGAGAACAATGAGCATGGACTATGTCATGTTAAGTATGTCCTCCTTCCCTCCCACTCTGAGAACAATGAGCATGGAGCATGTAATGTTAAGTATGTCCTCCTTCCCTCCCACTCTGAGAACAATGAGCATGGACTATGTAATGATAAGTATGTCCTCCTTCCCTCCCACTCTGAGAACAATGAGCATGGAGTATGTCATGTTAAGTATGTCCTCCTTCCCTCCCACTCTGTGAACAATGAGCATCGAGCATGTAATGTTAAGTATGTCCTCCTTCCCTCCCACTCTGTGAACAATGAGCATGGAGCATGTAATGTTAAGTATGTCCTCCTTCCCTCCCACTCCGAGAACAATGAGCATGGAGCATGTAATGTTAAGTATGTCCTCCTTCCCTCCCACTCTGTGAACAATGAGCATCGAGCATGTAATGTTAAGTATGTCCTACTTCCCTCCCACTCTGTGAACAATGAACATGGAGCATGTAATGTTAAGTGTGTCCTCCTTCCCTCCCACTCTGAGAACAATGAGCATGGAGTATGTAATGTTAAGTATGTCCTCCTTCCCTCCCACTCTGAGAACAATGAGCATGGAGCATGTAATGTTAAGTATGTCCTCCTTCCTTCCCACTCTGAGAACAATGAGCATGGAGCATGTAATGTTAAGTATGTCCTCCTTCCCTCCCACTCTGAGAAAAATGAGCATGGAGCATGTAATGTTAAGTATGTCCTCCTTCCCTCCCACTCTGAAAACAATGAGCATGGAGCATGTAATGTTAAGTATGTCCTCCTTCCCTCCCACTCTGAGAACAATGAGCATGGACTATGTCATGTTAAGTATGTCCTCCTTCTCTCCCACTCTGAGAACAATGAGCATGGAGCATGTAATGTTAAGTATGTCCTCCTTCCCTCCCACTCTGAGAACAATGAGCATGGAGCATGTAATGTTAAGTATGTCCTCCTTCCCTCCCACTCTGAGAACAATGAGCATGGACTATGTCATGTTAAGTATGTCCTCCTTCCTCCCACTCTGAGAACAATGAGCATGGAGTATGTAATGTTAAGTATGTCCTCCTTCCCTCCCACTCTGAGAACAATGAGCATGGAGCATGTAATGTTAAGTATGTCCTCCTTCCCTCCCACTCTGAGAACAATGAGCATGGAGTATGTAATGTTAAGTATGTCCTCCTTCCCTCCCACTCTGAGAACAGTGAGCATGGAGCATGTAATGTTAAGTATGTCCTCCTTCCCTCCCACTCTGAGAACAATGAGCATGGAGTATGTAATGTTAAGTATGTCCTCCTTCCCTCCCACTCTGAGAACAATGAGCATGGAGTATGTAATGTTAAGTATGTCCTTCTTCCCTCCCACTCTGAGAACAATGAGCATGGAGCATGTAATTTTAAGTATGTCCTCCTTCCCTCCCACTCTGAGAACAATGAGCATCGAGCATGTAATGTTAAGTATGTCCTCCCTTCCCTCCCACTCTGAGAACAATGAGCATGGAGTATGTAATGTTAAGTATGTCCTCCTTCCCTCCCACTCTGAGAACAATGAGCATGGAGTATGTAATGTTAAGTATGTCCTCCTTCCCTCCCACTCTGTGAACAATGAGCATCGAGCATGTAATGTTAAGTATGTCCTCCTTCCCTCCCACTCTGTGAACAATGAACATGGAGCATGTAATGTTAAGTGTGTCCTCCTTCCCTCCCACTCTGAGAACAGTGAGCATGGAGCATGTAATGTTAAGTATGTCCTCCTTCCCTCCCACTCTGAGAACAATGAGCATGGAGTATGTAATGTTAAGTATGTCCTCCTTCCCTCCCACTCTGAGAACAATGAGCATGGAGCATGTAATGTTAAGTATGATCTCCTTCCCTCCCACTCTGAGAACAATGAGCATGGAGCATGTAATGTTAAGTATGTCCTCCTTCCCTCCCACTCTGAGAACAATGAGCATGGAGCATGTAATGTTAAGTATGTCCTCCTTCCCTCCCACTCTGTGAACAATGAGCATGGAGTATGTAATGTTCAGTATGTCCTCCTTCCCTCCCACTCTGAGAATAATGAGCATGGAGTATGTCATGTTAAGTATGTCCTCCTTCCCTCCCACTCTGAGAACAGTGAGCATGGAGCATGTAATGTTAAGTATGCCCTCCTTCCCTCCCACTCTGAGAACAGTGAGCATGGAGCATGTCATGTTAAGTATGTCCTCCTTCCCTCCCACTCTGAGAACAATGAGCATGGAGCATGTAATGTTAAGTATGCCCTCCTTCCCTCCCACTCTGAGAATAATGAGCATCGAGCATGTAATGTTAAGTATGTCCTCCTTGCCTCCCACTCTGTGAACAATGAACATGGAGCATGTAATGTTAAGTATGTCCTCCTTCCCTCCCACTCTGAGAACAATGAGCATGGAGCATGTAATGTTAAGTATGTCCTCCTTCCCTCCCACTCTGAGAACAATGAGCTTGGAGCATGTAATGTTAAGTATGTCCTCCTTCCCTCCCACTCTGAGAACAATGAGCATGGAGCATGTAATGTTAAGTATGTCCTCCTTCCCTCCCACTCTGTGAACAATGAACATGGAGCATGTAATGTTAAGTGTGTCCTCCTTCCCTCCCACTCTGAGAACAGTGAGCATGGAGCATGTAATGTTAAGTATGCCCTCCTTCCCTCCCACTCTGAGAACAGTGAGCATGGAGTATGTAATGTTAAGTATGTCCTCCTTCCCTCCCACTCTGAGAACAATGAGCGTGGAGCATGTAATGTTAAGTATGTCCTCCTTCCCTCCCACTCTGAGAACAATGAGCATGGAGCATGTAACGTTAAGTATGTCCTCCTTCCCTCCCACTCTGAGAACAATGAGCATGGAGCATGTAATGTTAAGTATGCCCTCCTTCCCTCCCACTCTGAGAACAGTGAGCATGGAGTATGTAATGTTAAGTATGTCCTCCTTCCCTCCCACTCTGAGAACAATGAGCATGGAGCATGTAATGTTAAGTATGTCCTCCTTCCCTCCCACTCTGAGAACAATGAGCATGGAGCATGTAACGTTAAGTATGTCCTCCTTCCCTCCCACTCTGAGAACAATGAGCATGGAGCATGTAATGTTAAGTATGTCCTCCTTCCCTCCCACTCTGTGAACAATGAACATGGAGCATGTAATGTTAAGTATGTCCTCCTTCCCTCCCACTCTGAGAACAATGAGCATGGAGCATGTAATGTTAAGTATGTCCTCCTTCCCTCCCACTCTGAGAACAATGAGCATGGAGCATGTAATGTTAAGTATGTCCTCCTTCCCTCCCACTCTGAGAACAATGAGCATGGAGCATGTAATGTTAAGTATGCCCTCCTTCCCTCCCACTCTGAGAACAATGAGCATGGAGCATGTAATGTTAAGTATGTCCTCCTTCCCTCCCACTCTGAGAACAATGAGCATGGAGCATGTAATGTTAAGTATGTCCTCCTTCCCTCCCACTCTGAGAACAATGAGCATGGAGCATGTAATGTTAAGTATGTCCTCCTTCCCTCCCACTCTGAGAACAATGAGCATGGAGTATGTAATGTTAAGTATGTCCTCCTTCCCTCCCACTCTGAGAACAATGAGCATGGAGCATGTAATGTTAAGTATGTCCTCCTTCCCTCCCACTCTGAGAACAATGAGCATGCCCATTCATTTTCATTCTTCTCCCACCCTTTGTCTTCTCTTCGAGCAATGGGACTACTTACATGCCCTGTGTAATCCCAGGATAGAATCAGGGTCTGTCAGCTTCAACACCTCAGAGCCAACTTTTTTATTTATAAAATTGAGGAACTCCTATTGAGCACATTTGGAATAGCCATCATAGATTATTTCAGATGTGATAAATATGATTGGCATTACATTTTGCTAACCCAGAAATGAGCAACAGGAACAGTAGTAGTAGTTGCAAACTTCCTATGCATATCTCCCCAGCATGATAAGTGGAATTCTGCATACGATCTAGTTAAGGTTTTCCATTCATTATATGTTCTTCAGGCTTTTCCTTGTGACATGCCCTATCAGTGTTTCCTCATTTTTTATCAGTATAGATGAAAATTCTAGCCAGGAGTACTAGACAATCAGATGGTAATTACCTGCTTGAATTTATTTAGTGCCACATAGTGTATTTCTACTTCTGTTTCCAAACAAACTCAAACATGTTTATATGGAAATAGATTTAAAATTAATTCCCTACACAATTAAACATATATGAAAAATCATTGTTTGTTAAATGAGACTTTAAAATAGATCAGAATGCAATAGTTCATTTCTTGAAACTATTTAGAAATAGTTATTTTATGAATCCTATAGTTTTGCAGGTATCCGTGGCCTAAGCTAGCCAGGTTTAATTGTTTTCTTAAGGTTAGTATAGCAATCATCAGAAACCACTATGTATTTGTCCTGTTTTTCACAATATCAAAAACCCTGATAAGCATACCTTGCACAGATTGTTTTTTTTATGTTGCAAAGTTTAGCCTTATTAATGCAGTCTGCCCAGCTGTCAATATGGATCAGAAGGCAAATTTTCATCACATACTAGTGTCCGTTTTTTCAGTATTATACACCACACACAGTCAATCATACCAAAAATATTCTGCTGAGATAATAAATATATCATATTATTACCATTCAATGTATCAGGATATAAATGTGTTCCTGTTGTTATAAATGTCTGCACATTATACAATTTGTCTTTACATACATTTTAAATGGATGAGATTTCTGTTCTACAAAGAGACATTCTGTTAATTGCAATTGTGAATACCAAGAAATTATTCTTAGATTTGATTATTTTGCTCCTTCATTTCCGCTACATTTTAATGTTGACCATTCTCAGCAAGAAATACTGAAATGAATAAAAATATTTTATGCATTGATTCATGGATGTCTGATGCAATTTACTGTAAGGGTAAGGAGCACTGATAAAGGAAATATTTATTCACTAGTTTTTATTCATTTTAGGACATGAACATGGGCTCCCTTGATCATTTCATTTAATCATGTCTGTCCTGAATGTGTTTATGAAGAGGCACTTACTAACACAAGTCTCAAGTAATCATAAGTAATTGTAATAGCACATTTTTATTGTGAAGCTGATAGCCAGTTGACAGAGTTATGCACCTGTTTGGTTGGTGTTATAATATATGGATAACTTTCAAAACGTTAAACATTGCTTCATTTCTAACTATTACTGACCCCTGTCCTAGTGACCCTAATGATGTGTAGCAGCAATCGTTCATTCTTGAGACATATCGTCTTATGTACTGTCACATGCAAAGACTTCTGGGCAATATTAAGGTGAAAACTCAATCCCCTTTCAGAAAATCAAATTACTTTCAGATGATTGTATTACACAGTTGTATCAATGTAGTTGGTCTTGTTCAGGAGGTGAGTACAACTGCTCTGTAGTTTAAGCGTTCATTGTTTCATTGCCAAACTTGCAGATTTGCAAATATTTACTGTATTAAGATTTAATTATTTCTTTACCGTCGACAAACAGGCTGGAGAAGTGATCACAACTTACACTTTACTCATGTGACACAATGAAAATAGCTGCAATTATCTTCTTTCTTCATTCCTTTCATCTCATAAAACAATGTTTTCTATCTCAGTCTATAAATACTGCTGAAATACTCAGGAGCAAAACTGCATGCCTCAGCTAAGGCTGTGTGGGAAGTGTCTGAAGATGCGCTTGCATTACAAGCATTTCCTTCTAAACTTCTTTTTGATTATATTTTATCATGGAAAATAAGAATAAAAAAGTTATGACAGATTACTTATGGCATACCTGAGGATGGCTGATGGCTAATAAAGCAGTTTCATCACGAGACAAGGGATGTAACCAATAATTACATTTTTGGATGAAATCAGAAGTCAGTGCACTACTATTAGTGACATGAGCATGTACTTTTTTTAATGATAGCTGTGCATTTGATATCACATATGTATCTGAATTAGTAATTAATGGCATTTGTTACAGCTTATGGATAAAAATATTATACTACTCACATTTATTACAGTGTAAACATACTATACAAAATAGATTCTGAGTCTTCAAACAATGTATGTGCATAAAATACCTGGATACGTAAACAGGTATACAACAATCACTCACACAGGAAACAATACTTTTGTCTTTCGGATGCTGTAATTTACAAGCTATGAAAACTCTGTCGATATTGATGACACACAACATATGAATGTCATCAGTCGGACAGCAGGAGTAAATGCTGGCCTGCATGTTCATCTATTTGTGGGAGAGAACAAGGGAGAAAGACAATAATCCTTAACACTTGTTGCATTATTAAGGGAGACCCTGAGTAGCTGTTAAGGATATTTCCTTCACTAATGTAATGGTCAAGAGGATTAACTAGAGTGACATGTTTCTTGTTGTGCTTTGAAAGAATCAATTCAAAATGCAACAAAATGCTCTCAGAGCAGACCATTCTCAGAAATCATTATTAATGATTTACTTTCTTACAGACATGGAACAACTGCAGAGAAAGTAGATTTTTATACTTCTTTACCTTTGTTTGTTTGTACTCAGTACTTCCTTCAGTAATCAAGGATGTAGTGGTTATACTTCAGTATAATAACTTCCCATTGTGCCTGGTTATATACTTTTTTCACTAAAATTCATAATCATAGAATTGTGTTTCTATTATGAAAAAATGGAAGATTTTTCTTTATTCAGCTATTTAGCATGGCAGTGTTTTAAAACGTTCTAATACAGAAAATGTCAGCATATCTGTAAACAAATACATTTGTGAGATCATAAAGAGATGTTTTCTTTTCTCCAGCCACCCTAATCTGATAAGAATTTATTTGATACCTTTAAGATCGTAGGAACTTCTGTCACCTACAGTCAGCATGTTATTATAAAGAGCAGTAATTTGTGATATCTATTGAGATGGTGTAATGGATGCTTGTGGTTAAAAATATGATACATATAGAAGGTATTGATGCTAATACACCATATGTTACCAGTAACAGAAAATAAATAAATATAGGTTCATAGGTTCATACTAGGCTATCTGCCCTAGGGCATTTATAAGCCTAGCCAGAGTGTGCTTGGCTTTCGCCACCCATTTTAAATTAATTTTGCTATGCCTTTTTTTGAGGTTAGTATACTGTGCCTCTGTCTAACAGTGACACAGAAGTGATAGCCGGGGTAAACCTATGATCTCCCATCCACTCATCAAGATTCCTCTTGAAGAGAGTCAATGTGGGACTCTGCATAACCTGGACTGGGATTTTATTCCAGAGTGAAGGGAGCCTCTGGGTTATGAATCTGTCCCTCCAGTATGTCCTATTTATTTCAGTGCTGAGGTTCAAGTAGCTCGATGGGATTTGGATTTTCTGAGGTGCAGCATGTCCATTAATTCCGGGTTGGACATGGCTTTATACGTCAGGCACAGATCGCCTCTGAGTAGGCGGTATGCCACTGAGTAGAGCTGGAGTTTCTTTAACCGGGCAGCATATGGCATCTGTTTGAGCCCTTTGATCCTCTTGGTGAGGTACTTTTGGGGTCTTTCCAGTTGTTGCAGGTGTCTGGTAAGGTACATCCCAAAAGGGGCATTGTACTCAATTATGGGCCTTATGAGGGATGAGTAAAGAGGCACGATGACCTCCCTGATCTAGATGTGAATCCCTTCATGATTAGGTGGGCTATATAAAATGTTTTTCTAACCACTTTGGCCACGTGGTTGTCAAATGAGAGATTGCTATCAACTTGGGTCCCCAGGTCCCTAATGACTTCTTCTGTACTTAATGGATTACCACCTATGTGGTAATTTGTGGGCACTTTGTTTTTGCCAAAGGGGATGACTATACACTTTTTGGCGTTTAGCTTGAGGCCATGGCTCTGGCACCAGTTGTCTGTTTCTATGAGGCCCTTTTGGAGGATGCTTGTGTCGGCTGGAGAGTTGATTATGGTGCCCGGTTTGCAGTCATCTGCAAACTTGGTCAACCACAGTCCTTCCGTGTTGGCCTGTACCGCCGAGAAATATATACCGAACAAGAGAGGTCCCAGGACTGAGCCTTGTGGGATGCCACTTGTAAATGGTTTGGAGTCTGACATGGCTCCAGCAATTCTAACCATGTGGGTTCTGTCCTTGAGCCAGTTTGCAACCCATCTAGTGACATAGGGGTTTATATTTAAGCTGGTGAGCTTATCTATAATGCCCGAGTGGGGTATTGTATCGAAGGCTTTTGCGAGGTCCAGGTAGGCTGTGTGGACCACCTTCCCCTCGTCAATGGCCTTGGCGACTGTTTCAAAGAAATCGACCAGGTTTAAGAGGCAGGATCTGCCCTTAACAAAGCCAAACTGGGTAGGATCCATTGTCTGTAGGTCCCCAATATCTTTATTTATGAGGTCTATGATGATCCTTTCCATAGCTTTGCAGACCAAGCTAGTCAGGCTTATGGGGCGATAGTTTCCAGGATCCGTTGAGGCACCACCTTTGTGGAGAGGGACCACTGTTGCTGTACTCCACTCTTTGGGTACATATCCTGTAGTAAGGCTAAGACTGAACAGTAGTTTTATGTTTGGGTTTAGCTCTTCTTGGAATTCATGTAGGACGCAGCCCGGGACACCATCTGGTCCCATTGATGCTGTGTTTTTTGCTTTGGAGAGGACGGCTCTTACCTGAGCATCTGAGATGTCAGGGGGGCAGCACTCTGTTGGGATAGATATTTGCCCTTTTGGTGGGGGGGGGGCAGAAGTTTGCACTGAACCTGTCAGCTAGGATGTTGGCAATGTCTGTGGGCTCAGTGTATTTTTTGTCATTTTGGACTAATTCTGAGCATATCTGGGAATTCCCACCCAGGTTTCTAACATAACTAAAGAAAGCCTTGTGATTATCCTTAGTGTCTTGTGCAATTTTTCTCTCAAAGCTGGCTTTAGACGATTTTATTAGTGCCCGTAGTTTTTTGCTAATACTGATCAGAGATGCCTTCCCTTTTTGGGATTTTGCTCTATCATGTAGTAGGTTCCTCCTTCTATTGTATAGTTTGTTTATGGCTGGGGTCCACCAGACAGGACGTCTGCCTTTGGAGGATTGGGTCTTGGTTTTATTTGGGATTGCATGATCCATGCATTCCTGAAGGTGTTCATAGAATGCGTTTATAAAGGATTCTGCGGTCTGGGCCGCATTTTCCACAGGCCCGGGGGCTTTGAAGGATTTTGCCTTGGTTTTGAGGCATGTGAAATTTGCTTTAGAGAAGTTTTTCACTGTGGTTTTCTGGGCAGGGGCTGGGGTTGGGATGTGAATATCCAGTGAGATTAGTTTATGGTCTGATCTTACCAGTGAGGGATACACTTCTGGTCTGGAGCATAGTGTCCCCATGCTGGTGATGATTAGGTCCAGTATGTTTTCCCCTCTTGTGGGAGTGGTAACAAGTTGTTCCATAGCATTTGAGTTTATAAATTCTAGGAACCTTTGGGCTAGGGTGTTGGAGCTAGAGTAATGCTCCCAGTCTATGTTTTGGTAGTTGAAGTCGCCCAATATAATGGTGTTTGGAGAGACCTTCATATTTTCCAGTATTCTCAGGAAGGCCGAGTGGGGTTCCTGTGTTTGGGAGGGTGGTCTGTAGCAGGCTATAAACTGGAAGGCAGTTTTACCCACAGTTAGTTGCACATGGATAGTCTCTGATGCTTCGTGCTGTGCCACCAACCTGGAGGTGTGGGTATCTTTGATGAATATTGATACTCCCCCTCCTTTTGTGGTTCGGTCCAAGTTTTGGGGCCGAAAAGCATGGTATGAGGTATAACCTGGTAGTGCTGCAGTGCTCTCGGGAGCCTTGAACCAGGTTTCTGTTACTGCACAGATATCGATGTTCTCCATGCTAAGGAGAGTTTTGAGTGCGTGCATCTTGAGGTTTAGACTTCTGGCGTTGAGTACCATTACTCTTAGTTTCTTATCCCTTGTGATACCTATGGAGTTGGGTTTGTCTTTTGAGCCTTGCCTAAAAAAGGCACTATGGGGGTAGCAAGAGCCTTTGCCAATATCCGAAAGCCCAGGGGTGACAGGTTCAAGCCGTCCCTAGCGAAGCATCGTGGCTTGTTGAGCATGTCATCCCAGGCTGACAGGCATTGGATCCCCTTTGAATGACACCAACACTTAAGCCAATTGTTGAAATTGATCATCTTGTCTTCATATTGTGGCATCATTCTTGGTGAGGGTAAGATGCTACTCAAGGTCAGGGTCATAACGGCCTCGGCTACATGCTCAGAGAGCTCCTCTATGTCTCTTTTCATGTAGTCCAGGGAGGTACGTCTCAGGTCATTCACACCAGCATGGACAATGACTGAGTCATATTTGTACTTGCATTGGAGTGACCTGAGTGCTTGTGTTATGTGGCGGATCCTAGCGCCCGACAGGAAGCTCACCATGACCTTCTCCTTGTTCAGCCTGTGTAGCATATAACAATAACCCCCCCCCCCCACACTGAACATGTTATGCATGTACATTGTATATTTATTTAGCATTTGGTAACTGAGTAAATACAGTGGCCCAAGGACCATTTCCAGGAATGACTCTGTGTGTGTGTGTGTGTGTGTGTGTGTGTGTGTGTGTGTGTGTGTGTGTGTGTGTGTGTGTGTGTGTGTGTGTGTAAAAAATTGTCTTGAAAGAATAAAAGTACAGTTGTAATGTTGAGCTTCATCCCCAGTTGTATTCATTAGTATTCTTTATGTCTAGATATATATATTTTTTTATGATGATGTGTATAGCAGAAAGAAAGCTCTAATAGGACGTATATGTTTACAGAGCCTACAGTTTATAGCAAATGTGTTCCAGTTGTACTACTAAGAACAAATCCATAACTGGTCACATTTTCTCACTGTGCAGTATAATGTTCTTACACAAACATTTACTTTTGCTATGCAGCTTGCTTGCAGATTCATTTGTGCAAAGTGAAGTAATGTTTTTGCCTTATTTCTTAATCTCAACCTCCTCAGAAAATTTAATATCCCTGAACCTATATCCATCCAGTCATCCACAACCCCCTTTCCCATTTCTGCACATGAGGCTGGCATGTCACTTGAACAGTGACAATCATTTAGAGCCAAGGTACACACCGCCAGATGGCTAGTCCTGCCACAGTTGTTCTTCCACATCACACACTCACACTTATGACCAGGTTAGAGCATCCAATCCACCTATGTCTTTGGCATGTGGGAGGAAACTAGATCAGCAGAAGTAAACACACAAAAACACATGGAGGGCATGTAAACTCTGCACAGAAGGCATGCCAGCTGAGAATTAAGTGAGAACCTCTTGCTGTAGGGTGACAATGCTATCCGTTGCACCACTGTGCCACCCTAACCTATATATACTGAGAGAAAACTCTTAAATTTCTCATCATCTTGGAAGGCCGGTGGTAAGAAAGCATTGACAAACTATCTGTATTTTATTTATGGATTTAACATTTCTTTACTGGGAGAGTCTGACTGGGACAGATCCCATTTTCAGTGGATACCTTTGGAGATACACTCCAGACTCATGTCTTTGGAATGTATTGAAGGAGTTCATGAAAAAAAACGATGTTCTGCCAGACAGCAATTGCAACCAGTAAAGTATCTAGAACATAACATCCTCTGGATTCTTTCTGGGACTATGAAAAGATACTCTGAAGCTTACTATGGCATGGAGAGCTGTGTATTGATATTTCAAGGTCCTGTGTTAATAATTTTATATTATTCATTAAAGGAAGCTAAATATCTCTGCTATACAATAATGAACGAATAATGTGCCTAAGGTACTTATGTACATCTGGGGGTAAACAAAGTACAGAAAGGTTAAACAATGTTCAGGGAAAAGGTGCTTTTAAAGACATATGCAGTGGATATTACACAATGACTTAGTGGATTATTAATAGTAGATTTTTTTTAGTTAACTTCCATGACTGATTGAAAAATGTGCACTTCATTTCAATGAGTGCAGGGAAGTTTTGGGGAAAGTTAGCTTCTCCTTTTTTTAAAAGTTGTGCGATCTCAGAATTACTAAATTAAGAGCTGCAGAAGTCTAAGGAGTGTCCAGGTATTTCACAATGAAAAATATGTATTTTTGTAAAATGTTTAAAACTGTCGATATATGTTATACATATAAATGTTTTGATGACAACAAGGATGGTTTGCTGGTCCAGTGCTCAATGTAGATCCTTTCTAAATGTGAATCATGGCCCAGATTTAAAGGAACTGCCTATCTTAGAGGATTAAAATGGACAAAAATAAATAAAACAATAGTCATTTATTTACTGATACTCATTTTTTCTGTTCAGCTTCACATAATAATTGCAGCTTATAACCACCACCAATGGGGATAAGACAAAGAAGCAGTACTTGGAAAGACACTAGTTCACCACAGTATAACTGCTAATGAACACATACTCTGTGATCCCTTAGAGTTTCCACTAAGTGTACACTTAACATTGTATTTAAGAACATGCCTGCCACATTGCTTGTGCTGTCTAGTCACACAGAAAGGTTATACTAAGAGTAGAGTGGAGATGCGAAGGTATGATCAACATTGCTCGATAAAGTAAGTGCACATGAACCACCTTACTACTTTTTTATTCTTTCATTTCCTTACTCATCCATGCATCTGTTTGTTCATTTATTTGTCTGTCTCTCTGCATTTATGATTGTTTATATACAAGATGCTTAATATATGGAGTCCATTCATGTCCAGAGTCAGGAGTCAGTGGAATCAGTAAAAATAAAACCTGCTCACTTGCTTGACTCGTCTTTTAAGAACATTCATCTTATATAATGCTGTGTACAACTGCAGGATTATTCAGTGTCACCCAGCTCTATAGTGTTTGCTCTGCACAAGTAATTGATAAAACTAGATCAGTATAATTTACATAATTACCATTTCCTGGATAACTGTTTTACTTTGTCACTAAGCTTTTGTTTCTTGGGCATACGTACCTGGATGCTGATTAATGGCCAGATGACAAAATCCAACCGATTAGGTTCACCAGCTCAAAGTAAGGTTGCTACCATTTCAGATGAACAAAAGTAGACATTTAGAAGGAAGATATTTTATAAGGAGAAATCATGCCTTAACAAAGTCCTCTCTGCTGAACTGTTGTTTGTTTTGTTTCCTATTAATGTCTTTTGGACAACATGGATTTCTTCAATATTTGGAAGAAAGAAATGAGGAACTCTTGAATACTAGAATACTTGTCATGTCAGTGATCCCCCCTTGCCCCAACACAACTGCTAAAATCAAGGCTGTTCTGTGAAAAAATAGGAAAATGGTTAAAGGATATAAGTGCCCAATGAAACAGAATGACGGACGTGATCAAGGGAAGAAAGCAGATGTGCCCAAACTGCTTTGAGTTTATGCTACTAACTCTCCAATTTGTGAGTGCTAGTGTGGGAATTTTCCTGTATGTTCAAAATCTTTAATTACATATTTAACACTTATGGTAGGAATTTTGGGAGGTGGTGACAGCAGACAAGTTTTGTGTAAAATATGAAGCTTATGCCTGAACACACACAAACACTTTTTTATATACTTTCCAAACATCACGTGGATTTTTCTGAATCTTGTGAAGATTTGCATTTAGCAATCAGAATCCCTGGCATGTTTGGATCATTATTTTACCTATTACTTCAGAAAAAGTGTCATTTGTTTCAGCATATGCACAGACTGTCAAAAATAATAGATAGCATTTTATTTTTGATATGTTTCCTCCACTCATGTTTACATGACATGTCACCTAACATTCAACTTTAGATGCCCTGACCTTTCTTTATTTAGCAGCAGTGGCAATCCCTAGAATCCGACCATGGTTCAAAGAGCAAAGGATGCAAACAATCACTCAGCTTCTAAGAGACAGCAGCTAGTCCTGGATATCCAAGACCAAAACATATATATGGAGCTGAATGAACCTGTTGTCATTTCCACAAAAGTTCATATTTATAGTTATAAGACTCTCTTGTGTATAGTGAAAAAATGTAGATATTGTTGTAGCTATGTTATGGGCTAATTTCTGTGCATGTTGGTTAAATCATCCTCTGTCTATGAATCATGTACATTTGCAGGTATATTTTAGGTGTACAAAGACCTTCTTCATAAACAAGTCTTAATCTGTAGTTTTCCTGTACTTGGATGGCAAGTATTCCTATTTGGATGAAACTGTTTTTACCAAAGCTTTTCTCTCCTTAGGAGAGCTTGGAATTTGACTAGTGTAGTGTCATAGTGTTGTCAGCCAGAGTCCAAAGTGAATAAGAGGAGGATTTCTTTAGGAGTTACTTTTGAGGGAGTATATACAGAAACTTTCACAAAAATGTTAAACAATCTAGACGGATAGCTGAACTAAAGCTGGGTAATCCAATGCACACTGGGAAGTCTTCATATTGGTGCCCTTCTCACCTCAAACTTGAAGAGCAAAAAAAAAATCCTAATCTTGGAGGATACTCCCACCAAAAAAAAAAACTCACTTATCTCCTGTCTTCCTTGCAGTATTTACTAACACATAAGTGTCTATATAGATTAATTGAAGAAGCTGCAAAATCACCCCTTGATTCTTAATGCAAGTACTTCAGTAGTGCCCCGTCAGTATGCACCACCAACCTGAGGCAGACTCTCTCCTTGTCCAATGTTAGCTGTGGCTCCAATAAATAGTAAAGACTGGGCAGTAACAGGTAATGTAATAATGTTGCAATCATGTTCTAATCAGAGCAAAAGATTTATTAATATACATAACATAAAGTAATTTCTTCAATGTATGTTGTAAGATGATTAGAGTGAGACAATTATAATAAATGTATGCTACTCTGGGTATAAGTACATTTTTTGCTAGACCTTTTTTGGCTTCAGGGGGCACATGATTTGAAATGGAGTATGTGGTCTTAAGTCGTAATGTAATTCTGCAATATATATTTGCAAGTCATTTCTGAATCTCAGAGTGAAATCTAAGGTAAAGCACAGATATTTTTGTTATTCTGCTACATTTAAGGAATTACTGGTAGAAATCTTTATACTGAAAGGGTTGATTTTGGAAAATTTCTTTTCTAGTAACCAAGTATCATGTAGACGGCCATGGTGGTACAGCGGTTAGCATTGTTGTCTCACAGCAAGAGGTTCTCTGGTTTGATTCTTGGCTGGAGTACCTTCTATGCAGAGTCTGCATGTCCTCCCTGCAGTTAAGTGAGTTTTAAAGACATGCAGGTAAGTGCATGTGTGTGTGTGTGTGCCTTTTGTAAAGGTTGGGCGCCGGGCTGGCAACTCAACACCATAAAAACTCCCCTGCTAATCAATGTGCGGATCGATGATCCACTGTGGTGACCCAAACCAGGAAAAGCCAAAAGACATTGCTTTTGCCAGTTTCATTGCTGCAGTTTATAGGACACTAATAGCAAGTAAGATTTTCGTTACCAATAGGGAGTGATTAGAAAAGATTTTTGCAACTAGTCTTGTGCAATAATAGAGGAGTTGTTGTCTGTATATGGAATAATATCATCTGATTTGAGGGTAACATCAGTAGAAAGCATAACTGTGTCAATTACATTACTAAATTGTGACAACATTGTTTAGCTTAGCAGAGATCGTTAACTGATAACCCACTGTAAAAGTCCCCTCATCAATTGTGGTATAACTAGCCTGTGCATAAAGATTCTTTTTATTAGGCAATTTTGAAACATTTGTCTGTGTTGGCATCAAATCCTATGTTTTAGGCTTCTTTGGGTGAATTTAGTGGCTCACATTTTCAAAGTCTGTAAAGATAGGGCCGGATTCACAAAGGCTTGCACGGAGTCTAAGAGTAGAGTAAGACTCCATGCAGCCAACATGCCCGCCGAGCGATCCAGGAACAGCCGGTAGGGGTGTGTAACAGAGCTCTCAAAACTAGTCCTACACAGATAGGGCTTGGATATGCAAATTATCTCAATTGCAGGCGAAAGCTATGCAAATGAGGTAAATTTGCGATCCAGGGAATCCAAACCTGTCCGAGTAGGAGTAGTGTTATTTGTAGAAATGTACTCAGTTTACAACTGAGTATGGTTCTGCAAATAGCAAAACGGAGTCGTGACAGCTCCAAAAAAAGGATGCATTTACAGGAGGAAGCATGCCAATGGCCAAAAATATGGCCATTGGCAATGTGAAGTGATGCAAAATAAAAATAAAATAACTTTTTTTTTTCATCCCGATCTCCAGGGTTTAAGCATAGTGCAGCGCCACGCAAACGTGCTGCGCCCTAAAAACTAGAAAATCAATAATTAAGATCCACAAATGTGGATTTTATTGCTGATATGAAATTTCAATGCAAGTGAATGGAAGGCTGAAGACAATATGGCCACCGAGTAGAGGTTGCTAAGGGGGGAAGCTCAGTCTAAGAGATGTAACCAAGCATTAGTAGGCAATCCTATGCTAATGAGGGTTAGGATAGTGAATCGCAAGTTTACATAGCAAATGAGCACAGTCAGTGGAGTGTAGGAGTAGGATAAGGGGAGTAACAGAGTAGAGGAAAGGCGACATCATGAGGGGGGCATGTATGAAAGAAGTGAAGCTCATTGGAGCTGAGTGGCATGTGTCAGGTGACATTTACATATCATTGAAAGAGGTGTGTCAACAGGTCGGCTAGGTAAAGTAAAGAAATTGAAGGTGTATGCCGTGGATAACACCAAAGTTTCTTGCTGAGCGTGCATACGCACGTGTGCACGCCAGTAAACCCGAGTAAGACAGTGTGTGCATGTGTTAGCGTGTGTGCGCGCGTGTAAGCCAGAGTAAGCATATTTAAGTCTGTGTAAACAGTTGTAAGTGTGTTTGCGCTGGTGTGCATGTGTTTTAACAAGAATAAGCAAGTTTTAGTCCATGTAAGCATGTGTTTGTGCGTGTGAGCTGGTGTGCGCATGTTTGCACTTGCGTGTGCGGCGCTGCCCCCTGAGGAAACAGAAAGGGAAAGGGAAGCACACCAAATAGCAGGAAGTTACCAGGGAGTACCAGCAGAGCTAGCAGGTGAAAACAATCAGAATCAGGCAATTACACAGGCAGTACACCAGCCCAGCCCAGCCCAGCACTTAAAACTCTGCAAACAACAGTCCATTATGTTTCTCTCAAGAGACACTGCA
Source organism: Protopterus annectens (assembly GCF_019279795.1). Classification (NCBI taxonomy): domain Eukaryota; kingdom Metazoa; phylum Chordata; order Ceratodontiformes; family Protopteridae; genus Protopterus; species Protopterus annectens. The sequence continues at coordinate 227,379,081 of NC_056726.1, forward strand.
ACACTGCAGTAAGCTAATAGAAGTGAAAACTGAAAAAGCTTTACTGAGACAAAAAATGTTAGGGGCTGCCATTGCTGTTATAAGGCGACATATGCAACATGCTGAGTGTGGTGATAATGCGAATGCTGCTGGACAACCCACAGTGAGGAGATGGAGAAGAGTGTACAGGCCCAGGGTAACCTACCAGGGGCTACATGAGCTGGAGATAGTGGAGCGCTATAGAGTGGACAGAGACCTCTTGCAGCAAATTGTTGAGCTGTGCAGGCCACACCTCACACACAGAACCAACAGAGGGGAACCCATTCCAGTGGAAACCAAGGTATGTGCTGACCTAAGAATAATATCAACAGGTACCTTCCAGAGACCAACTGGTGATATGATGGAGATATCACAGGCATCAGCATCCAGGGTACTGCACCAGTTCCTGGATGCCATGTCAGCACATGTCGGTGATCATGTATATTTCCCCAATTCCCATGAGGAATTGGTCAGCAATATGCGTCTCTTCCAGCAAATAGCAGAATACCCTGAGGTAGTGGGTGCAATAGACTGCACGCACATATGCATCAAAGCACCAGCTGGTGAGTGGGGTAGGGTCTACTTCAACCGCAAGGGCTTCCTCTCCATCAACTGCCAGATCATGTGTGATGCCCAGGGCATAATACTGAATGTGTGTGCTGGCTGCCCTGGAAGCTACCATGATTCCCATATCTGGCATCTGACGATACCAGACATTTGCCAATGGGGACATCCCACATGGTCACCTAGTGGGGGATGCTGGCTATGCACCGGCGCCGTGGCTGATGACATCCATTAGAAATGCACACACACCTGAACAGGAACGCCATAATGAGGCACACGCACAAACATGAAATGTAATCGAGCGTGTGTTTGGGCTGCTCAAGTCACGGTTCCGGTGCCTGGACACATCTGGTGGAGCCTTGCAGTACTCACCAACTACATGTACCCAAATTGTCATGGTATGTGCTATGCTACATAATATGATCCTGCGAAAACAGCTGCAGCAAGACCACCATAGGCCTGGGCCAAACAGCCCACCACCATTGCCAAGGCCATCACAGGCAGAGCGTGACTCGGAGGAGGAACAACCTGAGCCTGCCCTAGCACGCAGAATGAGGCGTGCCCAATATGCTTTGGCCTTGGCAAAGAGGCAACGTATAGCACATACACTGGCTCAGTAGGAACCCTGGAAATGATACCTCTCTCTCTGACTCACACATATAGTAAAAGGGATGCCTAAGTTGACACCACCTGCTTCCAAATATGTATAGGGAGTGTAGTATGTGCATCCGACATAGCCAGCCCTGCAGCACCACCTGAGGCATGATTGCCATGTGTTAAGCAATATAAAGCAGTGCTAAACAGCATTTACCACCATGTAGTATATGTAAAGAAAATCGCACACACCAACTAGCACAACTGTGATGAATGTTGAGTAATATTGGGCAACGTCCAGCAATGTTGGTTAATACTAAGCAATGTTGGACAAGCTGGGTCTAAGTATATGAAGGTCTCGCCAAACACCATTATATTGGGTGACTTCAACTACCCAAACATTGACTGGGAGCAGTACTCAAGCCCCAACATCCTAGCCCAAAGGTTCCTAGAATTTATAAACTCAAATGCTATGGAACAACTAGTCACCACCCCCACAAAAAGGGATAACATACTGGACCTGGTCATCACCAACATGGGGACTCTAGGCTCCATACCAGAGGTATTCCTCCCATTGGTAAGATCGGACCATAAATCAATTCCACTGGATATCCACATCCCGATTCCCATCCACAGCCCAGAAAACTACAGTGAAAACCTTCTCAAAAGCTAATGTCACACTTCTCAAAACCAAGGTGGAATCCTTCAAGGCCCTCAGACCAGTGGAAAGTATGGCTCAAACTGCAGAATCCTTTATAAACGCATTCTATGGACACCTTCAGGAATGCATGGATCATGCTATCCCAAACAAAACCAAGACCCAATCATCCAAAGGCAGGCATCCTGCCTGGTGGACCCCAGCCATAAATAAGCTGTACAACAGAAGGAGGATGCTACTACATGATAGAGCAAAATCCCTAAAAGGGAACGCATCTCTGATCAGTACTAGCAAAAAACTACGATCCCTCATAAAATCATCCAAGGTTAGCTTCGAGAGAAAAATTGCACAGGACACTAAAGATAATCACAAGGCCTTCTTTAGTTATGTTAGGAACCTGGGTTGCAACTCAAAGATATGCTCAGAGTTGGTCCAAAATGACAAAAAATACACTGAACCCACAGACATTGCCAACATCCTGGCAGACAGGTTCAGTGTAAACTTCTCCCCCCTTCCCCCCCTAAAGAGCAAATATCTATCCCAGCAGAGTGCTGCCTCCCTGACATCTCAGATGCTCAGGTGAGAGCCGCCCTCTCCAAAGCAAAAAACACAGCATCAATGGGACCAGATGGTGTCCCAGGCTGCATTCTATATGAGCTCCAAGAAGAGCTAAACCCCCATATAAAGCTGCTGTTTAATCTCAGCCTTACTACAGGATATGTACCCAAAGAATGGCGTACAGCAACAGTGGTCCCACTCCACAAAGGTGGTGCCTCTACGGACCCTGGAAACTATTGCCCCATAAGCCTGACTAGCCAGGTCTGCAAAGCTATAGAGAGGATTATCATGGAACTCATAAACAAAGACATTGGGGACCTACAGACACTGGATCCTACCCAATTTGGCTTTGTTAAGGGCAGATCCTGCCTCTTAAACCTGGTTGATTTCTTTGAAACAGTCACCAAGGCCATTGATGAGGGGAATGTAGTCCACACAGCCTACTTGGGCCTCGCAAAAGCCTTCGACACAATACCCCACTCGGGCATCATAGATAAGCTTTCCAGCTTAAATATAAACCCCTATGTCATAAGATGGGTTGCAAACTGTCTCAAGGACAGAACCCAAATAGTCAGAATTGCTGGAGCCATGTTAGACTCTAAACCAGTTACAAGTGGCATCCCACAAGGCTCAGTCCTGGGACCTCTCATGTTCGGCATATATTTTTCGGAGGTTCAGGCTAACACGGGAGGACTGTGGCTGACCAGGTTTGCAGATGACTGCAAACTGGGTGCCATAATTGACTCTCCAGCTAACACAAGCATCCTCCAAAAGGGTCTCATAGAGATGGATAACAGGTTCCAGAGCCATGGCCTAAAGCTAAATGCTAAAAAGTGTATAGTCATACCCTTTGGCAAAAACAAAGTGCCCACAAATTACCACATAGGCAGGAATCCATTAAGTACGGAAGAAGTAATTAGGGACCTGGGGATCCAATTCGACAGTAATTTCCCCTTTGACAACTACATTGCCAAAGTGGTTAGAAAGACCTTCTATATAGCCCACCTTATCATGAAAGGATTCACATCTACATCGAGGGAGGTCATTGTGCCCCTTTATTCATCCCTCATCAGGCCCATAATTGAATACAATGCCCCATTTGGTATGTACCTTACCCAACACCTGCAGCAACTAGAAAGACCCCAAAAGTACCTCACAAAGAGGATCATGGGACTCAAACAGATGCCATATGCTGCTCGGTTAAAGAAACTACAGCTCTACTCAGTTGCATACCGCCTACTTAGAGGCGATCTATGCCTGACGTATAAAGCCATGTCCAACCCAGAATTAATGGGCATGCTCCACCTCAGAAAATCCATATCCCGTAGAGCTACGTGCTCGAGAGACTTGAACCTGAGCAAAGAAATAAATTGGACATGCTGGAGGGACAGATTCCTAACCCAGAGGCTCCCTTCACTCTGGAATAGAATCCCAGTCCATGTTAGGCAGAGCCCCTCACTGACTCTCTTCAAGAGGAATCTTGACGAGTGGATGGGAGATCATAGGTTTACCACGGGGATTACTTCGGTGTCACTACTAGACAGAAGCACAGTAAACTAACCTTAAAAAGGGCACTGTAAAATCAGTACAGAGGGTGGCAAAAGCCAAACACACTCTGGCTAGGCTTGTAAATGCCTTAGGGCAGATAGTCTAGTATGAACCTATGAACCTAAGTAGGGCATAGCTGAACAAAAGGCAACATGTTCATATTTGCTCTACTGGCCCTTAAGCAGTCTGGTCTGCTCAGTATAAAAATATAAAGCAATGATGGGCCTCGAACCCAGGATACTGTGCGCTATAGTCATAGTACTGAACCACTAAGCCATGACAGTATTGCAGTGGTCAGCCTGTATGAAGAAATGTTGATAAATCTATGCTAAGTATGCCATGGAAACCCTGCAGGGACAACATAATCCCTGTCGAGTTATGACACAAAGGTGACTCCCGCAGTAAGAATATAATTTGACTTTCAACACACACAGTAGAAATGTTAATATTGGACATGTACACATACATCAACAGATGTAGTGGACCTCAGACAGCAGCATACTGAAAGGTCACATTGGGCATGCTCACACAGTTGAATAAATGAGACAAATGTCAGGCAACAGAACATTGCCAGTCTGAACTGGGCATGCTCACACACTTAGGCCATGTCGGAGTACAGCAGTGGGCCACAAAGTTGCATGTGTTAACCCAGGAACCTCTCACTATCCAGCAATCTGCCCTGTGCACAGTTATATGACAACAGACACATATATAATATAGTGGAACCTTGTCATAATCAAATATGTTCTGCAGATACCTAAGTTGTTCATAGAAAGTGGGAAAGCAAAGACGATAAAACCTGCAAACAGTATCAGCAATAAAAATTGTGCATCCTGAACATTAGCATAGGTTCAGAGGTTGATACTAGCCTATCCACCCTAGGGCATGTACAAGCCTAGCCAGAGTGTGTTTGGCTTTCGCAACCCTGTCAAAGTAGAACACTGTGCCTGTGAATATCAGGTCACACAAGATAGCCCATTTACATTTAGTGTATTGTGCCTCTGTCTAGCAGGGACCCAGAAGATATCCCATGGGTAAACATACGATCACCCATCCACTTGTCAAGATGTCTCCTGTAGGTGGTCAGTGGGTGGCTCTGCCCATGTAAAACCGGGATTACAATCCGGAGTGAGTGGAGCCTCTGGGATAAGAATCTGTCCCTCCAGCATGTCCTATTAACATCTGTGCTAAGGTATATGTCCCTGGAGTGTGTAGCTCCAAGGGAGTCGGATATCCTGAGGTGGAGCATGTCCATTAAATCTGGGTCTGATATTTCTTTAAACTACAGGCACACAACACATCCGTGTAGGTGGTAAGTGATTGAGTAGAGCTGGAGTTACTGTATCTGAACTGTGCAGGGCATCCATGTGAGTCCCTACATCTGCTTGTTGAGGAACATTTGTGGCCATTACAGTTGCTGCAGGTGTCGGATAAGGTACATCCCAAATGTGGCATTGTAACCAAGCATGGTCGTGATGAGTATAGGGGCACAATGACCTCACTTGATCAACATGTGAAACCATATGGGATAAGGTGGGCTATATAGAAGTTCTGTCTAACCACTTTGGCAACGTGATTGTCAAAGGCGAGAGTACAAACAAGTCATGTCCCCAAACCCCTAACAACTACTACTGTATGTAATAGATTACTACCTATGTGGTAATGTGTGGGCATGTTGTTATTCCCAAAGGGGATGACTATGCAACTAATGGCATTTAGCTGTAGGCCATGGCTCAGGCACCAGTCATCCTATCTCTGTGAGACTCTGTTTGAGTATGCATGTGCCAGCTGGAGAGTTGATTATGGCACCCAGTTTGCAGTTATCTGTGAACATGGTCAGCCATATTCCTCCTGTGTTAGCCATACGTCACACAAATATATACTGAACAAGAGAGGTCCCAGGACTGAGCCTTGTGTGATGCCATGTGTAACTGGTGTATAGTCAGACATGGCACCTGCAATACTGAGCATGTGGGTGCTGCCCTGATCCAGGTAGCAATCCATCGTGTGAGATATGTGTCGATATCGATGCCGGTGAGCCTATGCACAATGGCCAAGTGGGGTATTGTGTTGAAGGGTTGTGCAAAGTCCAGGCAGGCTGCGTGGACAACCGTCCCTACACCGATGGGCCTGGTAACTGTTTAAAGAATACAAACAGGTCCAGGAGGCAAGATCTGCCCACAACAATGCTGAAATGTGTAGGACCCAGTGTCTGTAGGTTCCCGATGTCTATGTGCATGAGTCCCATTACAATACGCTCCATAGCTTTGCAGAACAGGCTAGTTAGCCTTATAGGCCGATATTGTCTGTGGTCCATTGTGGCAGCAACTCTGTGGAGCGGGACCACTATCACTGTACGCCATTCTGTGGGTACATATCCTGCAGTAACTCTGATATTGAACAGTGAAGTAATGTGAGGGTTACGTCTGTCATGAAGCCCGTGTAAGACGCAGGCTGGGACACCGTCTGGTCCCATTGATGCTGTGTTGTCCGCTGTGGGGAGGGTAGCACTCACCTGTTTATTTGTGATGTCAGGGAGGTTACACTCTGTTGGGATGGACAGTAGCTCCTTAGTGGGGATGGGGGGGGCATCTGCACTGAATCTGTTTGCCTGGATGTTGGCAATGTCTGTGGGTTCAGGGTATGTTTAGTCAGTATGCAGTAACTCACAGCATATCAGTGAGTGTCCACCTAGGTACCTGAATTAACTGAAGAAGGCCTTGTGAGTGTCTGTCTGGTGCAATTGTCCATTAGAAGTGGGCCTGACATAAATACATGAGTGATTGTAGCTGTCTGCTAGTACAGATCACAGATACCCTCCCTGTATGGGATTGTGCTCTATCATGTAGTAGCGTCCTCCTTTCGTTGTATAGCTTATTAATGGCCGGGGTCTACCAGACAGGTCCCCTGCCATTGGAGGAGTGAGTCCAGTTGTTATCTGGGATAGCACGATCCATGCAGTCCACTAGGTGTCCATAGAATGTGTATGTAAAGGATTCAGCAGTCAGAGCCATACTTACCACTGTCCCAGGGTCTCTGAAGGATACCACCTTGGTTTGGAGAAGTATGAAGTTTGCTTTTGAGAAGTTCACCAAGATTACCCAGGATGGGTGTGTGGATGGCATATGAATGTCCAGTGAGATAAATGTATGTTCTGACCTTACCAATGAGGGGTATATCTCAGGTATGGAACATAGAGTCCCCATGTTGGTGATGATCATGTCTAATACGTTGTCCCCTCTTGTGGGTGTGGTGACCGGTTGTGCCATAGCATATGAGTTTACAAATAGTAGCAACTGTTGGGCGAGGCTGTTGGGGCCTGAGTACTATCCCCAGTCAATGTGTGGGTATTTGAAGTCACCCATTTTAATGGTGTTTGGGGAGATCTTCATATTGTCCAGTGTTCCCAAGAAAGCCAAGTGTGGTTCATGAGTTTGGGAGGGTGGTCTGTAACAGGCAACAAACGAAAAGGCAGATTTGCACAATGTTAGGTGCATATGTATGGTCTGTGTTTCTTTGTGCAGTGCTACCAACCCAGAGGTATGTGTATCTGTGATATATATGAATACTCCCCCTATTTGTGTTGGCCATTCTGAGTTTTGTGGTCAGAAAGCATGGTATGAAATATAACTTGGTAGTGCTGGTGTGCATTTGGGAGCATGAACCAGGTGTCTGTTAGTGCACAGATATCGCTGTTGTCCATACTGCGGAGATTCCTGAGTGGTCACAATTTGAGAGTAACACATCTGGTGTTGAGCAGCATTACCCTCAGTGTCATGTACTCTGTAATGTCTATGGAGGTGGGTTTGTCTTTTGAGCCCCGCTTAAAAAAGGCAGTATGGTGGTAGCAAGTGCCTTAGCCAGTATTTGAAAGTCCAAGGGTGACAGGAGCAAGCTGTCCATAGGGAAGCTACGTGGCATGTCGAGCATGTCACCCCAGGCTGACAGACACTGTATCCCCTGTGAATGACACCAATATGTTAGCCAACTGTTAAACGTGATCAGTTTGTTGGTATACTTTGACATCATACTTGGTGAGTGTAAGATGCTAGACAAGGTCAGGGTCATACTGGCCTGGGCTACATGATCAGAGAGTTCCTCTTTGTATCATGTCATGTGGTCCAGGGAGGAACAATGATAGAGCCAGTCCTGTACTTGCTTTGGAGTGACCTGAGTGCATGTGTTATGTTGTGGATCCTGCCACCCGAGAGACAGCTCAAAGTGACTATTCCCTTGTTTGGCCTGGTGAGTGGGACGTCAGTGTGTCTGACAATAAGTGTCACCTATTACAAGTGTATTAGGTGTGTTGTTTAGCCCAAAGGGCAGTGACTGTGTGGCACACTGACATTGTGAACTATGTCATATGTGGGTATTGTAGTGGGGTAGCAGTTGTTTGTGTGTCTGCTTTGGAGGTCTCTGCTGCTTAGGCAGAGTTTATGTAGAGCCTTCGAGTATGTTTATGTGTGATAATGTGGTTTGATTGCTGTCGCTATAGGTTTATGCGAGACTGATATGTGGTGTGTGTGGTTACCTTCACCACCTGATAGACTATGCCAGTCATGGGACGAGAGAGCTCAGCCTCCTGTATGTCAATATTGTTGTATCTCTCACATATATCTGAGTTTGTTGGGAGGAGGAGAGGGTTGTCTGTGTACATGAGGCAGATGTGACATTGTGTCAAAACCACAATATTCACTAGCTGGACTGGACAGTACACACGAAACCGACCCCTGGACATGCCAGGATATTATGATGACATACTCCGTAGCCTGATCGCAAAGGATCAGTAGGGTGTTAAGTGTGTAAAGGAGTATAACAGGGATTAGTGCTCAGGTTTGTTGGTGTTTTGTAAAGAGTAGCTGAGAAGGATTCCAGACTGAATCATGAAACCTCCTTCAGCTATGTCATAAAAAGCAATGTACACTCATATATGTCCTGAGTCAGGGCCAACTATACCTGACTGACAATGCCGACATCCTGTCAGACAGGCCCATATACACATACCCACCTCCCACTGATGATAGTCCCAGTCATCATACCAGGAGATATCACATGTAGAATGGCTGAACAGCTCCCCCCAAAGCCAAAAGCATGGCAGCAATTGGATTACATTGTTTCCCAATATGTGTCATGCATGAACTACATTACAAACAGACTCTGCACCTGAACAGTCCGTTGATCCTCACCCTCTCCACAGGATCTGGAACCGTTGAATGTGTTACAGCAACATATGGCACTCCCTACAAGTGTAGGTGCACAACACGCCATGGGAAGTATAGTCCAGTAAGCCTATGAAGTCTGATCTGCAAGGCCATGGAGTCCATCATGGTTGAAGTCAGAAACAGAGCTATTGGAAGCTGACAAACACACAACCCTACCAACTGTGGTATGTTCATGTGCAGATCATGGTTCCCAAACATGCTAGACTGTTTGCAAGGTAGACATCCAGGACATACATCACTGAACAGAGCTACACATGTCCCACATAGACTTTGAATAGCCCTTTATCAACACCCCTGACACATGTCGTATCCACAAAACCAACCATCTGTGCATAAATATGTGTTGACATATGAAGGAATGTCAATGTGTCCACAGATAGATCACACAAGGTAAGAATTATGGGGTCCTGTTCAAGCTGTTGACACCTGCTGACCCACATGGCTCATTCCTGGGATTGCATAAAACAAAGTGTAAACGCATTACCATGTCCAGTCTGATGATGTCAGCATCCTACAAATATAGCAGGAGAATAGAAACCACCCAGTAAAGCATATAGCGTGCCGTGTTAATGCGTATGTTTCTAGTATCATAACACAGTTAGGTAGGGGTTTGAATCCTGCAAACACTGACAGTGTGTGTTTGTGTCTGTGGTGGGGGGGTGTGTATGTGTGTGATTTCCTTTGAGAGGAGTGCCCTTTTTGGAGACTGGGAAAACACATTAAAAGAGGTACATTCCTCTTTGGAAAGTCTGATGATGTCAGCATCCTACAAATATAGCAGGAGAAGAGAAACCACCCTGCAAAGCATATAGCACTCTGTGTTAATGCGTATGTCTATAGTATCATAACATAGTTAGGTAGGGGTTTGAATTCTGCAAATGCTGACAGTGTGTGTGTGTGTGTGTGTGTGAGGGGGGGGTGTATGTATGAGATTTCCTTTGAGAGGAGTCCCCTTTTTGGAGACTGGGAAAACACATTAAAAGATGTACATTCCTCTTTGGAAAGTCTGATGATGTCAGTATCCTACAAATATAGAAGGAGAAGAGAAACCACCCAGCAAAGCATATAGCGCGCTGTGTTAATGCATATGTCTCTAGTATCATAACATAGTTAGGTAAGGGTTTGAATCCTGAAAATGCTGACAGTGTGTGTTTGGGTGTATGTGTGTGCTTTCCTTTGAGAGCAGTGCCCTTTTTGGAGACTGGGAAAACACATTAAAAGAGGTACATTCCTCTTTGGAAAGTCTGATGATGTCAGCATCCTACAAATATAGCAGGAGAAGAAAAGCCACCAAGCAAAGCATATAGCGCGCTGTGTTAATGCATATGTCTCTAGTATCATAACATAGTTAGGTAGGGGTTTGAATCCTGCAATTGCTGAATGTGTGTGTGACACAGTTGGTCAATACAGTGTGCGTTTTGCTTTTACTATGGTATGACATATCATGATTAAAACAGTATGTGCATTGCACACATCAGGTATCTACGTGGCAAATAAATATGTGTACATGTGACCTCAATCAGTACATAGGTGTGAAGCCTGCATACTACATGAATACATTTGTTTCCTTTGACAGATTGTGCCACTGCTTCTCATATCGTAGGTCACATATGTATGTATGTGACAAGCCCGGCCACTGTAGTGATCTGTGTCCAAGGTCATCTGTGCCACACACACCCATGACAGTTACTATAGAGTACTGTGAGTGAGGGTACATGTCTGGGGTATATGTCAGACATGTTCATACACAACGACTGGCAATAATGGACAGTCATTATAGGTGTACAACAGCCCTGTGGATATGCATTCAGGCCCCTAATGTCTTATGTGACACACTGAGGGACTCCACAATACCTATGAATATGTGGATACCAAGGGACAGATGACATAACACGTGGCTGTATGTACACATTGTTACCCAACATACATGTTGAGGGCTACCACCTATGTGGTACTGTCAGGATAGTATGTATAGTGAATGTGGAAGACTATGCCATAGTTGGCTTACTGCTATACAGCATGTATTGGACAACAGGTATCTGTCTGTATGATACCCTTGTGTAGGATATGCATCCCATCCAGGGAATGCATTGTAGGCCAATGCATGCATTTCCAGATGTGGATGGACATATCCCTAGTGTGTTTGCATGTACCTAAGAGGGCTATATGCCAAACAGGTGTGTTCCCAGGAATGGGTGGCGGTCAATACCACTGGTCACTGTTATATTATAGTACCGGAAAGATCCAACTGTTACTGAGTTCCCTACCACTGTGTGTCATTTGTCAGGACATCATCTAATGATTGGTTATAGTCATGCTGTTGAGGTTGTATATACTACCAGACTGCAAATCATTGACAGGTATTAACAGTATCACCCACAGCATACCGTCAACCCATGTCATACACACATGTGTACCCATGTTAGTACATATCTGTAGTAGAATGCATATTGGCCATCGAAAGATACTATGAGATGTTAACAATGTGAACAACAGGGTATGTCACACGTCCCATGTATCCACTATGCACATACATGCAGACAGTGTGCACCCACCATGTTCACAGATGTACACCTGCTAATCTGTAATGCACACACCACACACATACTATTCACTCACTAACACATGCTGGCAACACTGTACACTTCAGCCAAGTGGCACATGGGTGGACAATACATACTCAGACCTAACACTGGTGTAAACAATGCTACATTGACAATCAGAGCTGTGATGCATAATGCCTGCTCAGATATACCTAGAAGGATATCATTACACTTTCCTGTTGACAACTTGCTAATATTGCTACACTGCTATAATGTCACCCTGTGCATCAAAACCATGTTAGCCTGTTCCTGCATCAATGTTACAGATGACAGGAGGTGGCACAGGTGTCATCATATGCACAGGGTGTGTTGTTGGTTAGCCAGAGCCCGACATTAACCCATCCAATCGACATGTGTGTGTGTGTGTGTGTGTGTGTGTGTGTGTGTGTGTGTGTGTGTGTGTGTGTTTGTGAGGGACAACAGTACAGCATGGGCCAATGTTGATGTTATGTGTGTGTATGTGTGAGCCCTAGTTGTTTGGTTAATGTGTGTGTGTCTGCATGCACACAGCTCCACCATGTGGCTGCCATATATGGGAGGTTGTGGGACAGCCACAGACTGTACCTGCTAGGCTGCACAGATCACTGTCTCTGGGCATGGACACGGTACCTTTGCCAGGCAGGGGTGCTACGGGCAGTATCGGGTACCAACCCTGACTGGGTACTATCATCAGAGGCAGAGGTAATGATGACTGGACCCATGTCCCTGCTGGGACTGGCCAGAGCCACGTGCACGTGGTCTACTAGGATAGCCCCAGCATTGCTGAGGCTGGTACTGCCACAACGGGAGTGGCTGTGATCTGTGTGCTGTCCGCATTGACTGCTAGTTGTTGCTGTTGCTGGCATGCATCCACGTCAACATCTCACCCATCCCGCATGGTCCTGGCTCATGGAAGACACATTGTGGAGGGCATCTATTGTCTCCCCCCAACGTCTATCAATGACCTCGGTGTAATTCCGGATGGCACCGGCAAGGTCACGGATGCTATCATTGACAGCTGTGTAATGGGCACTCTGTGCCCTTAGTCCCTGTCTGGTGTACCGTTTCATACGTGCCTGTGCCTGCATTACTGCCCGGAACATATTGGAGGTTGTAATACCTCTGGGGGCACATCTGCCAGTGGCAATATGACCAGTGGTGCTCCCCCGAGAACCCCTGGACATCCGCCTATGTGGTACCATTCCAGGAATCCAGCTATGGCTGCTGTGAGGGGATGCAAGTGCCATGGGTACCACACTCTCCTGGTCAATGCCAACTGTATGCTGTCCCTCGGCTAAGGCCATTGGTGATGAGGGATGTATCGGCAGTATGAGTGTGCACATAGATGGGGTTGAACGCTGTGTACTGTTGATTGGTGGACCAACGACAGACCCTGTCAAACCTTCCTGTGCCAGAATACATGTCTCATCATCTCCACTATTAATGGCAGTGACTTCAGGTTCCCTGTTGCTTTCAGCTACCCCAAACTCAGCACTTGTGAGAGGAAGACAGGAAACACACTTTACAATCTGTACATGATGTTAGCACACATGCACACATGCACACATGAACACATGAACACATGCACACATGAACACATGAACACATGCACACAAATACACTCCTCACTAGAGCACATACACACACACACACCAGCAATCCAACACATACTCAATAATGGATGACGGTGGGTGCCAGTATCACAAGGCAAACAGTCACCTCACAAGTGTCAGCATGCAGAATATGTGTTACTCAAGACCATGCAGTGCAAGTGTAGACAGCCCTATTTAATGACATTATACATGGCTTTGATGCATGTGTGTAGTTGTTCAGTGATTGGCTACACCCTGAAACACAATGTGTACATGGACACAACATTGCTGTGCATGTATTATCAGCTCTGCAATGTCCTGTGCATCATCACTCACAGGTATACATACCATGGCTGCATGTGTTATCTGTGTGACACATAGATTGCCATGTGTGATTACAGTGTCTGTGTCCATAGCAGATAATAGTGGGCACAGGTGTAGCACATGCATGCTATGTACACACACGGGATGAGTGGCGCATGTAGACGTGAAGGAATCCCAGTGCTCAACATAGCACTTGTACAGTGGTTATGGTGAGTGTGGGACATATTGCAGATATGTCAGTGCCAGCCATGACATGGCATGCTACATGACTGCAACATTAAACACCACACATACCCAATGTGTGTCATGTGACCTATACACCCAATAGCATTCCAGGACATATATGTGACACTTTGTACAGATGGCGACTGCTGTGCATATTGTGTATACTGGCATATGTAAGCACACACACAACATGATATGCATATTGTGTATAGGTGCATATGCTTGCACACACACAACATTGAGGTGCAAAGCAATGACTGCTATGTGTAGTACTGTGGTCACTGTAACCGGATGGGGTGTAGTACCATGTGCCATCATCATCATGCATCTTGTGGTCACTCATGGCTACTAATGTGTGACAGACCACCGCCTAGCATGCTGTACCTGAACTGCAGTGCCGTGGCTACGTTCACAATTACACAGCCACTTTGTACATGGGTGTTTGAGGTGCCCAATAGGGAGCATTGCCTAACCCCTGAGGTACATGATGTGTGTGTGGATGACATGTGGGATACTGAAGTGTGACCTTACAGCGGGTGTGTGGTAATGCCATATGTAGCATGTTTTTGTGTACTGCATATGATAAACGTGTTATGTTGTGTACAGCTGTAGCAACTATGCCTATCCAATGTGCAGTATGGTGTTGCCACAACTGTGTCTGATGCTCTGTGTATTGCATGTCATTGAGGCAGCTACTGACATTACTGAACTGTGCAACGTCTTACAGCAAACATGCACGACATGCATTATGCGTAGGTGTGTTACGTGTACATGGCCTACACCTCACCTATGACATGCACATTTCATTACCAACATTGCAGTTATACCACACTCACCAGCATGGATCGTCTGCCCTGCTGTCACACCAGAGGGACCTACGAGAATATGAGAGAGTTCGTCAGTGGCCACAACTGTGGCATTGCTACAGTGGGTATGCTAAACTACAGTGGAACAACAGTCAACAGTCACAGGTGCAGAGATAATATTCCAAATATCAGTATTGCATAACACTAGGCAGCACAACTGATAAACACACAGTGCACATCTCACGTAGACATAATCTAACAATACAGTTAACTGTAGTCTACAGATAGGGCATGTTACCTGCTCGCTCCATGTGAACATGCTGGGTGGCTCCGGCCTCCATGACAACACATGTCACAGGTTGTTGCTGCTGTTGTCCAGGAGCCACCACACTTAGGAGCAGCTCCTCCACTCTTGTGAGGAGGGGTGAATGGCCACCCCACCACCTGTGGCAAGCTGTTGTCTTTGGATATCAGACGCACGCCGCCGGACATGTCTAATTAAATCACTGCAGTGATGGCGTACCTGCTCATATGTCCGGTTATGCATGCCTATGTCATTTACCCAATGAACAAGATCCTGCCACAGTGCAGTCCGCTCCTGCTGGTGCTGGCTGCTTCAGGAAAACAGCATTGTGTACCACTTCACCAGGCATTGGACAATTTCATCTTCCTCCACTGCTGTGTACGACTGGTTGCGTTGGTGGGCCATCTGGCTGAAAAAGATATGAACAATATGTGTGAGCAAGTCCTGTGGCTCACTTTAAACCTTTAACCAAAGATATCACTTTACTGACATATATACCATCCATTTGTCTGTCAGGGGTTACACACGTTCACTACCACTTATTGGTTCTCAGGCCACAACTGAATAACAGTGCCTGGCACACTCTATATATCACACCACTATACAACAGTACCCGACACACTGTTTGTGACACAATGCACAACCTCGACACAGGGGTATATATTACGCCAATGCACGAACAGAGATGTCATCCATTGCAATGAATGTAAAGTACAGTTACAGTAGTACCAGTCAACCATCCTAGTCATTGATGCCATAGCCCTGCCTAACATATGTATACAGTTGTTACTATAGGTGGCATACTGCTGTAACAGAGTATATATGTTGCTGGATACACACGTATACCCTGTAACACACATATGATTGCAGCCATGGTACAGGCATAATTACACACACATCAGACAAACATACAACGCACCACTGTATGCCAACACCGATGAGCATTACCTATATACCATACAGTACTGTGTGCCACTACTTACAAACGCTTATGCCTGAGTTTTGTCCTCTGTGCAGACTACAGGAAATACACAAGACAGTGTTTCCAAGCAATGTGAACACACACCATACTGTGCTGTTTAGGCCTACAGCTTCAGGTAGTACTACAGTTCCTATGGGAGTTGGATTCACCAGCAGTACCACTCACTAAGCATACCTGTATTGCTTTAGCCTACAGTGAGACACCACGGTCATCAACAAGGAACTACGTCACATCGTATGCCATACTACTATGTCTGCCTAACAGTACAATACACATATTTTCCTGGCATCACAGCTAAGATAGATACTACCATGTCAGATACAACTTCACACTAACCTATCACACCTTTACAGACCTTGCACACATTCAGCATTACACTTATTCAACCTCACATAGCAGGTATTGCATTGAGTACATGTGTGAGTGCATAGTGTCATAGGTAGGTTATATACTATTGGCCCTATGGCCTACAGCAGCCTAGCCATATGCTACCCTGGCCTTTGTCACACATGTACTTTGATTTCACTTGCCCCTGCCAACCAGAACCACAGAGGAAATTCCTGAGGTGTATTACAAATCTCCCAAACAATCATCAGGGGTATTTATGACAACTGCTAATGAGCAGCCTTGTTTGCTATTGCTAGGTGGTCTATTCCAGTTTATGGCATATCTCTGAGATGGGAACCTATCCCTCCAGCATGTGCTGTTTAGTGAGCTGACGAGGTTTAGGGCCCTAGAGCGTGTGTCCTGGAGGGATTGTGATATGTTGCCATGGTGGCTGTCACCCAGCTATGGGTGTGACATACCTCTGTATGTCCGGCAGAGGTCACCTCTGTGTGGCCGGTATGCAATACAGTCTAGATGTGGTTTTGTGAGTCAGTCTGCATAGGACATCTGTTCGCGGCCAGTATTACCCTTTGTGAGGTATGTCTGTGGTCTTTCCACCTGCTGTAGTTGTCATGTGAGGTACATACCACACAGGGCATTGTGATGAGTAGAGGGGAACACTGACCTATATTTCCCTAGATGACATACCTGTTGTCATGACACATACCACACAGACAGATTACAGGTCTAGTGTGGCACTGTCTTTATCAAAGAGGTGGCTACTGTTCACCTGTGTCCCATGTTCCCTATTCACACCTTCGGTGTTGGGTAGATCTCTAACTATGTGTTAGTTAATGGGTACAGTGTTTTGGAAAGAAGGAATGGCACTGCAGTATCAACACTTGTCTACAGTCCATGCCTTGGTCACCACACACCTGTTGCAGTACATATGGCCCCATGTCTCTCTCTCTCTATATGTATATATATATATGTCTATATATATATATATATATATATATATATATATATATATATATATATATATATATATATACATATCTATACACATACATGTACACATCCATTGCTGTACACATAGATGTACATATAGCCTCATGTACAGTCCACCTTTCATGGTGATGATATCAGTTATGCGACAGTTGTGGGATGTACAGTTATGTGATTATATTGCACAGTGTTGTGCAGAATGCATGTGGGTTTCCTCGGCCCATGTAGCTTTAGCAGGCCTCACTGGCTGTAACACAGCAGATCTGACAAATCAGTCCCACAGCATTTAACCAGCACATGACATATATCAGCACTGCATGCTGTTTTCTATGCCACACACTATGACCTACATAGATATATGCACATAACAACCTTCAATGACAGATATCTGTCCACCCTTCACTAACAGTTGCAGTATGTCCCTTTCCCTATGCACATATGCAGATACAGATAGATACATACTGCAGCCACACATGGATGATTTGCAGTGTGTAGAGTACTCTTCAGGAACATCAACTACATGCCAACACATACATATGAGTTACATACCTTACCTTTGTATTTCCCTGCTCCGTCTGTAACAGTTTTGTAGTTTTTTTTTTTTTTTTGGTTGGTTGTTTGTTTTGGGTTTTCTCCCTCTGTTTCTGTTTCTGTCTCCATTTCTCTCTCTCTTGTCTGTGTCTCTCTCTCGCTCTTTATCTCCCTGTACCTGCAATGATATTATTGCATGTGTGGACAGCAGGTACAGCCTGCTTTTCTAGGTATCTGCACTTGTGCATGTGACAGCCTCTGCACCAATTGCTGCCCACCATTCAGTAATTGCATGCAGCCTGCTGTGTGTTGATTGCATTACTCACTGTGATTGCAGCCCACTGCTATAAAATGCTAGGTTAGGTAGGCGTAGCCCTTTCAGATTTCCAAGGTGAGGCCCATGCTTGTTTGCTCTGGACACTGTTGTGTCAGTCAGAAGGTTGGTATGTGTCTCTTATCTGAAGCTAGGGTTGTAGCCAGTGATATGCATGTTATACTCAAACCTGAATGTTGCTGCTTCCAGTACACACTTCTCAGTGGAGACATGTACTCACCCCTCCAAATGCTAACACAGGATACATGGGAGTATGTACTTTCTTTCTGAATTAAACATTTAACTGCCATACAAATATGGTTAGTGCACTGTATTCCTGTGGCACATGCAGTGTTTGTGAACTGCTATACTGTAATTATTACGTTACTCACCTCTGAGCAGTTTGTGGTTTGTTTGTGTTGACATTAGCACAGGCTGCTCAACACAACTGGACATATTTCAGTACTGAGTATGCCTACCTACACCCTGGTGTTTGCCTGAATACACAGGTGTGTTGTACCTTTGGGTAGGGGTGCAGAACTGCAAAGAGCATTTTTTATTATCATGTGAGGTTTATCTTGCTGAACATACATGATTGCTGTGTACCTGTTAGTCTATCAAGGCAAGTAGTCTGTCTGCATAGCTCCCACCTGTGGACATATCCAGATGGTAGCTAGAGGTTAGCCTATTATATTTTGTGCACCACACCAGTCTTTTCAGCACTGGCACATTGGCATTGTCACAGTTGGTTGCTAGCAGTACATGGCTACATCCTATGATATTTCTGTCTTGTACTCCTACATAAGGGCATGCTTGTGGAACTCTTTCCAAAGCTATTTGCATAGTGTGTAACAGCAGTAATGCTGATATGCCTGTGTCTTTTTTGCCTCTGCCAGGCCTCAGATACTCTCAGGTATGTATTTGAACAGCCTCAGTGAAAGGTACATATACGTTAGATACACCCACAATATATTACAGACATATTGCAGTTGAGACTTTCTTGAGAATCAGAGCATATGTATACCTACACCTTTTCTGATGTGCAAGCAGTGTCTGTTCTCACCTATTGAGATTATTCATTACGTGTGATTCCACACTTGTCTGCCTAAAGTTAGTACTTTCCAGAGTGATTCAGTGGGGAACAGCTAACATTTGTTTACAAATCAGGGACATCCCACAATATATTACAGACATATTGCAGTTGAGACTTTCTTGAGAATCAGAGCATATGTATACCTACACCTTTTCTGATGTGCAAGCAGTGTCTGCTCTCACCTATTGAGATTATTCATTACGTGTGATTCCACACTTGTCTGCCTAAAGTTAGTACTTTCCAGAGTGATTCAGTGGGGAACAGCTAACATTTGATTACAAATCAGGGACATCCCTGTAAAGCAGTCACAGTTGGGGTGTCTGGCCTCTGCCCTATTCAACTTTGCCAGTATTTATCCTGGTCTGATACTGTGTGGTGTTTGTAAGGTGCTACTGTAACATTATTCCCTGCTTGGATGGCTGGTTCTCTTTTCACAGTCATGTCATGCAATTCCACAACAACTGCTGGTAAAGACCCACAGAACAGGATTCGTGTTATACCATTCCTAATTTCCATTTACATTCCCTCATTGTAATGCATGATATATTTATTTCAGCACCAAGCTATTTGTATATCTGCTGTGGCTTAGTGGTAATTCATGCAGTCTATTGTGTCAATGGTCTGGGGTTCGAGACTGGCAGAGGTCTTTTCTTTTGCTGCTGAGCAGAACAAGGGCCCTTCCATAGAGTGACTAAGGCACTTTTAAGCAGTTGAAAGTGGGTTTGCATGGATTTGCGTGACACTTAGCGATGCTTAGCTAAGGGCTACATGCGCACGCTCGCTTAAACCTGCTTACTACCGCTTAAAAGTGCTTACTCCCGCTAACCCCCATGCTAATTTCTTTTAAAGAAAAGAAAATGGGGAGATAGGAAAGTGGTGAAAAAGGGGGCACAAAGAGGAACAGACAGTAGGTAAACAAGCTCGGGATGTGCAGGACGGGTGTAGGGAAGGTCCATAGCTGCCTATTTCTTTACCAGCAACAGCTGTGCATATGCAATAAATTTGGAGTGAAATGTGAACCCTTCCACCCCTGGGAGAGGGGTGAGGACAACAAAGTATGTTTTATTGCCAATTATAATTATCAGTTTACATGTCCAGTGGACATGTGTGCGAAATGGACAGCTATGTATGAGGCGTAATTTTTTGTGGGTACAGATTGCCCCCCTTTTTTTTTTCAGGTGAGAGTGGAAAGTGAGGTAGAGGAAGCAGGTATGTTCAGGGAGGTAGGTTGGGGAGGTAAACAGACAAGACAGACAAGATGCATACAGGGGTGGTGTATGACACATGGGGTGGGTGAACACAATTGACAGGGAAGGATGTCTGGAAATTGCAAGCACATGAGCCCACAGATGGTAACAGTGGAACTGAGATCCCCACCCCGAGGGTGGCTGTGCTGGGGGCTGTGTAGGACGGGCAGGCTCACCCTTGAGATGTGCCACTCTCGCCTCGAGCTGGCGTAGGGGATCAGCGACTGAACGCTGGATCTCCCTACGCACCACAGCCCGGACCCTTTGAAGGGTGACAGGTGGTCCTTCTCTGCCCATGCTTGCATGGGGGGGTGAGCCCCATCCCCTGCAGCTCTTCCACCCGAAGGTGGCACAGGACCAACGGAGGAGGGGAGCCCGGGCTGGGCACTGGACCTGCTGGTGCCAGGTGCACTCGCCAGCTGAGGAGGGACAGGTGGGTCTGCTGGGACCGGCCTTCCCATACATTCTGTGATTAGGTGTGTTTAATTACAACATAAACAACAGCATTCCAGATTAGTTGTAACAGCATGCAGTAATATTCCCATTAACCCAACACAACAAGGTTCTAACAGTTGAACAGCAAGCATAACACATGCATATATTGAACGACAGTGGATATTCCAACAGCATTCAGGGATGTTTGGTAGCAACAGGCCACTATGATTGTGGTGTTTGAACAGGGCACATGCATCAACGTGAATGCAAATATTTATAGAACAATAGGACATATGTCCCACAAATATTTAAGATTACCCATTGAGGTGTGGAATTGCATGGTTTATGCCCATACAATAGGGTGTAGAAAATAACCTCGATTAACATCTTATAATTACTTTTAGTCTACACTACATTCCTAGTGACTGCAAGTGTATATCCCCTACATGTATTATTACACTTGCCGCCATGCATTAGATTGTGTAATGGGTTTGGCTAGTTCAATATATGCCTGACCTATATCTGACATACTAACTGTCCAAGATGCAGATTTTACTGCTACATATTCCTTGATTGCATTTATATTTCTTTATCTACATATCTGGATGTTTTCACATGACATTTTCACTTCTATTTGTACAGAACCCTGCATTTCTTGACACACACACACATTTCTGGGGAACAAATTAACATGCTACTCATGTGCCAGATTTACTTATGCATGCCAGCCAG
Source organism: Protopterus annectens (assembly GCF_019279795.1). NCBI lineage: Eukaryota > Metazoa > Chordata > Ceratodontiformes > Protopteridae > Protopterus > Protopterus annectens. Next base: position 227,400,744 of record NC_056726.1, read on the forward strand.
TAAGTGACTGTTGAGGACTGTATATATGATTCACAGCTATTAGCACTTCCATCACCCACTTTATATGGGACTGTACAACTCTGGGTTGCCAGCACTTTTTAAAACAGTACTATTTGTATAATGCAAGGGTACAACAACATTTCAAAGTAAGTGACACAGACACACTCCGGGTTTTACAAGACATATTATACCTTTATTAATAGGTTAGAACACTTTTTTTCAGGCTCACTCACTTATTTTATATGACAGTACCTGCAGAGATATGATTCTGGACATATGCTACCTTTCTTGATGGGTTACTGCACTCTTTTTCTGGCTCTCTGACTTTTTTATCTGACAGTACATGAAGAGGACTTATTCGGGCCATTTATGGCTGTATTATTGGACTACAACACTTTATTTCATGCTCTCTCCCCTATTTTATATAACAATACATGCAGAATAATCACTAACCTGCCTGCTGGGGCAGCCTTAGCAGCCTATCTGCATAGGCTTGCTAATTCGCAGCACAGTCACCTGCAGCTGTAAAGTAAATTAAGGGATATTGAGACATACCTATCCATTATAAAGAATCAATTATCAATTCCTACATACTGCATTCCATGGCTACCTACTCAGTTGTGGGGCATCCTGCATCCCACGGGACTCCTGTATCCATTGGTTCAGGTGGTCCTGCTTCCGTCTCTTCAGGTCTGCATGGTGGTGACGAACCTGCTCACCAGTCCGAGGAACGCCTGTGACACTGGTGAGGTCATGAGCTAACCGGTTCCAAGCCTCTGCCTTGTACGCCATCCCTTGGAACTGGCCCTGCAGGAGTCTTGACTCATGACAGTGGACAAAGAGCCAAACCATGTATTTTGACTCCTCGATGCCCCAACGTTGCGCTCGGAAGTGTGTACCCTCTCCAGCACCAGCCATTCTAACTGCAGATGTGAGCTACAATCAGTTATGGTGAGTATTCCCGCCTACGGGGCTTAAATATGCCTTTCCCACACTTTTTTGTGATTGGCCGTTTTTGAAAATTCTCGGCTGACTGCAGACCTGCTTAGTAATGGCTAATCTACCATTACTAAGTATATGCATGTTAACAGTGGCTGTTTCTCCTAAGTTGTCATGGCTTAGTGGTTCTGTACTTTGATTATGATGCACAGAGTCCTGGGTTCAAACCTTGTCATTCATTTTATTTTCATACTGTCCAGACAGGCTAGGGGGTGTGGCTGCGTTTATGCAACTTTGCTCTACGTTGCTCCACGGTGCCCTGGTTGGTGCGGCGTGCACATCCGTGCAAACACATTGCGCTGGTTAAAGTGCTATTTCGCTATGAGCACCTCTATTGCACTGGGTAAAGCACTCTTAAACTTTGGGCAACTCTATTGCGCTGGGTAAAGCACTATTAAACTATGGGCAACTCTACTGCGCTGGGTAAAGCACTATTAAACTATGGGCACCTCTATTGCGCTGGGTAAAGCACTGCTTAACTGCAAGCAATTATATATCAGGATCCTTTAAAAATATAATATTTTGTTCACTGATACATTGGCCATTTCACTGCTTTTTACTGATATTTTAATCATATTTGTCAGGTATTATTCCATGTACTGATTTAAAACATAAATAAGAAGGGGAGTGGTGGGACTAGAACCATGAATGCCTCTTCTTTGTGCGAACGGTCTACCATTACGCTATTGCTATTTGGTGTGATTTGCATAAACATTCTTTCTTATGCTCTTCCATGTTGGAATTGCTAACTACAGCTAAGCAATGGGCACACCCGCGCACACACGTGCAAATATGGGCAGCTATTTCTGGAATTTAAAAAAATAAAATAAATTTTTTACTTTTTATAACTGTGATGGGGGTTTACAATGTCAGGGAGTGTGGTGTTGGGTGCAAGGACATTTGAGCGTACTCGCTCTTGTGTACTTTCATTTTCCTTTTCCAAACCTTGCAGGGGCGTGGACATCTAGACTGCTCAGCAGTGGGACACACCCCCTGCTTTCCTACCTGGTCCGTGTAAGACTTACGGTTGAGTCAGCATGCCCTCATGAATATTCATGGCATGCTGATGTCATACCGTTCAACTGCAGCCTCCGAGTAAGACTTATTAAGTCTTACACGGAGGATTCGTGAATCCGGGGGATAGTTCCGGTAAGCTATCCCTTTTTCACAGATGAGTACATCTTGCCTGCAACTGTATGAATTGCACTTAAATTATTATGACCATGTAGGATGCCACATTTGGCATCAGTTAGAGGAACATATTTAAGCAGATGTTAGAAAACCTTCTTGAATTCATTAGTAACAGAGCAGATCATTTTAATGTTCAGAAATCATGTGGATTGAATAGGGGCGTTTTTTGTAGGGAAAGGAAATATGAGGGTGTGTTTGAATTGCGGGATATAGCTGTGGATAGAGAAAGATAAAGATCACATGTAAGAGGTTTATGTAGAGGTCTTTGATCCATTTGCAAGACTACAGAATGCATACTCCACACTTTTGTATTGTCTTGGTAGCTAGCTTTTCCAGTATTTTCCTTGCTGATCTGCACAAACATTCTGGAAAACAGAAAGCTGAGATGACAAGAGTGTCTGAAGGGGTGTTAATATACATAGAAGTGTGTAAGAGGGCAGGTGTAGAGGAGGGTTGACAAGTTGGAGGAATGAAGGGGTACTAATCTATGGCTTACGAGAATTCATAGTAGGAAAAAGGATGACTAGAGAACTTCTTAGTGATCTGAAGCTTTGAAGACTTCTCATGTTTATCACAGAAGCTATGTTATTAGAGTAAGCGTTTGCTAATTAAGGTTGTTTTATTAATTTTCAGAAATGTTTTGCTATGATGTTCTGCTTTGGAGTTTTGCACCTAGCTGGAAGAGCTTGCTTCTTTTTATTGTATGTACTTTACCTGAAAGCAAGAAATAGTTTGACTTTGTGGATTTCAATAGGATTTCTGTAGTTACCAAGTTTTAAACTTTGTTTAGTCTAGATGTTAAATGTGGGCAGCTTCTTCCTTTGCTAAATTTTTTGGTTTTAGGTTCATAGATTAATCGATAGTTTCTAGGCATTCAGTTCTAGACACCAGTGAGGCAGAAGCTTAGCTAGGGTGGACAGAGGAGGACATACATCCTGGATGCAATGTGTTAGGGGGTAGGCATGACTGCAGTATCTGCATTCATTTTTTTTCAGAATTTCTTAATGCCAATATGGAAATGAATTCATATACTGCTTCAGTGTTTTTGCTTTTTTTTTTCCTCCTCACTTGAGATGAGGGGCAAACACATTGGACTTTCCCTGGAAGGAACAAGTGCCAAATCAGAGAACAGATCTTTCTCTTTTTAGTTAATTAATTTATTTATCTTTATCTTATTTTATTTTATTTTGCTTTTCAACTAAGATTTGAGGGGTGCCAGATTGGGGACTGGCACTGACTGTCAAATAAGCCTGTTATAGACCCTAGTCCATTTTCCTAGTTGCCACTGAATACTGATTGGTTATTTGACTAGCTTATGGTTATACAGAGAGCAGGCTCTGCTGAAATGAAACCTTTGACTTGAGGAAGCAACTTATTTAGAGTTGTTAGTCTTAGTCTACTGCACTGTCTGCCATGCTTCAGGAAAATGTTTGTTATGGATTATAGTAAAGGAATCAAGTATTTGAAGAGCTTCATTTGAATCTGTTGAGTCAGGGTAGAACATTTATTATTACAAATGTTAGACATTCCCACAACATCGTTGGATTCCAATATAATTCTAGGTTCAGTTGAAAGTGTTTCAACTCAAGCTTCCCAGCTTGACATCAGGGCATAAGGCAAGACTGACTAGCTAGCATCTCTATAAGATGCAGTTATTCTTTCATCCTTCTTTGACCAGAATTGACCTATATGTCTGGCCTGCAAACATCAAAATTATATACAATCTTCTGAGAGCTAGTGCTTAGGATGGATGGTATACTTCACTGGTTGCTCTGACTAAGGCTAAAAGGAACAGTGCAATCATCTTGAACATACAGGATAGACTGTGCTTCTGCAAATTAGGTAATATGAATGAATGCTGGTATATGTCAACTCATTCACTTAAAACTGTAGCCATTCTCATATGTTTATCTCCATCAGATTGCAATTAGCTCTACCCATTTCATTGCTGCTCACAGCTCCACCTTGATTTGAGTTCACCAGTCACATGTCTGTTTGTCTGTCTATGTATCTATTTATTTATCTATTTCATTCCATTTGATATCAAGAAGATATGTCTGCACAAATTAATACCTTTTTATAGAATGTAATGTGAAAATATTTCATGTTCTCTTTATGCACAGGTGTCCTTAAGGCATCATGTAAGTGGAGAAGGAATGTATTGTAAAGTGAGCTGTAGATACAAACGGCAACCTTTATAATCCAGTGTCTCCAGAACACAATGACTGTGGTGAATTAATGTAGTACAGAGTGCTTTGTGGATACTGGAGGTAAAAGACATGCACAGATATTCCTAGAGCTCATTTGTAATCACAGTTGTACTGGTGCAGGAATGCAAGAAAAAGTGAGCTATGAGAAGAAATAACCTCAGATATGCGGATGATATCAGAGGAGAAGCTGGATTTAAGGATACAGTCCAATTGTGCATTCTAAGCCCTGGAGAAACATATGACAATGCATGTACAAACAGCAGTCAGGCTCACAGAAGGGTTCACAGCTGAAGTGGATATGCATCGGAATTCAGTGCTAAGCCCACTCCTGTTTGTATTGCTGATGGACTACATTCAACAAATGAGTTCGATGGAGCATATTGGGTAAGCTGCTATATGCAGAAAATGTGACAGGAGAAGCAAGTTTTGAGAAGGAGATCCATCAAATGATATAAAACTGGACTTCACAAGTGATGGCAAATTGAACTGAAATGATTAAAGACAAGAAAGTTTTCATGGCAAAAAAATTTAGCAATCAGAAGATGAAAATCGAGCTAGTAAGGAAATAGTGGGAAAGGTTAATAGCTTCAAATATCTGAGAGGTATGACTGAGGAGAAGCGAAATATGAGTAACAAAGACAAAACTAGAGTCAGAGGTGCTGCAGTCAACTGGCACAAGTGTAGGCATATTATGAGTAAGAAGAGTGATAAAAAAGCTGAAAAATAGGGTGTACAAAACAGCGGTGCAAGCAGTACTTTTTTATGGCATAGAATCTTGGGCAGTGCAGGCAGGAGCAGTACTTTTTTATGGCATAGAATCTTGGGCAGTGCAGGCAGAAAGGCTGAGAAAGCTTGAGATGACAGAGATGAAGTGCCCAAAATGGGTGGTAATATACCCACTTAAGGACAGAGGATGAAATGAGGTCATCGCAGCTGAAGTACAAGTAGCACCAGTCATGCAGAAGGTCAAGGAGAACAGAATACAATGATTTGGTCACGTGCAGGAAAAGCAGAAGGTATTTTGGTAAAGCAGATATGGGAGAGACAAGAAGTGATGAGGATCGCCAGACAAGAGATGGAATGATTTTGTGAGAAAAGACCTGTACCAGCTGGGCACAACTTGGAAGACAGGTGGCAGCACTTCATGTGACATCCAAATCCTATGCAAAAATGTGAAAAAGGAGGTTTATGATAGTGATAATGATACTGTGGACAGTATGTATCTTATACATAGTCATATTTTTCATTATTATGTAGTGATACAGAAAGGTTGTCCTCAGAGAATGCTACAACGTGGATGCCACAACACTGTTAAGAACATGACCTATATACCTGTATGTGTGTGCATTCCACAGTACACAACCTCTGCAAATGTGTTGCTGTGATAGACTAGCTACACAAATCTGCACAGTTAAGAAGAAGCACAGATCCCGAAATTGAAAGCAGTATTAGCATCATTATGTATGTGCGCATAATGAAATCGAGTTGCATCTTAACAGAGCATTAATGCACCTTTGCAGTACCACATTACACATTTGACTATGCATGCTAGATGTTCATATAAACATCAAATTGCTCTTTGTCAAAATATCAGTACAGAAAACATGCATCAGTAGATTCTCGCTGAGTATGTCAAAAGGGTAGCAGAACTATAGCTAGCTCATTACACACTGCTTGTAGATCCTCAAATTGGTGCCCCTCAACTCAAAAGTTGAAGAGCAAAAAAAAAAAACTGTAGTAGTTTAGTCTTTCATAATAGCTTAAGTTTTCGGCTTTATATCAAATTGTCAGGTTTTTGGAAACATGAACTTCATATGGTTGGAACCATATGTTCAACATTCTGAAAACTTGAACATAACAAACCAACAACAATCTACATTTTTGCAGGGAAGCATGTACCCTGCACCTCCACGCTCCCTGAAAATTAAATATACTAACTCCAATATCACACTATAATAAGGAAAAGTATAAATTCCCCGATTCCCACTGTATCCCAATTTCCATACAAATGCTTCAAGTCTTTGGAAAGTCAGACATATAGTCCCAACCATATGATGTCTGAGTTTCTAAGATCTTGATAATCTAACATAAACACAAATTTTCACATCCAGGAATGCCCTAGGTTTATTTTTGCTTTACTCTTTCCAGTGTATTTATACACATTCTTATATATATATTATTTCATACTCATGTTTGGGTCTAATGTAAATAACAAAAAATCAGTTCTGATTTCCTAGACTTTATATATCCTTTTTATAGGTTCATACTAGGCTATCTGCCCTAGGGCATTTATAAGCCTAGCCAGAGTGTGTTTGGCTTTCGCCACCCATTTTAAATTAATTTTGCTATGCCCTTTTTCGAGGTTAGTATACTGTGCCTCTGTCTAACAGTGACACAGAAGTGATACCCAGGGTAAACCTACGATCTCCCATCCACTCATCAAGATTCCTCTTGAAGAGAATCAATAAGGGACTCTGCCTAACCTGGACTGGGATTTTATTCCAGAGTGAAGGGAGCCTCTGGGTTATGAATCTGTCCCTCCAGCATGTCCTATTTATTTCAGTGCTGAGGTTCAAGTCTCTCGAGCGCGTAGCTCGATAGGATTTGGATTTTCTGAGGTGCAGCATGTCCATTAATTCCGGGTTGGACATGGCTTTATATGTCAGGCACAGATCGCCTCTGAGCAGGCGGTATGCCACTGAGTAGAGCTATGGGTTTCTTTAACCAGGCAGCATATGGCATCTGTTTGAGCCCTTTGATCCTCTTGGTGAGGTACTTTTGGGGTCTTTCCAGTTGCTGCAGGTGTCTGGTAAGGTACATCCCAAAAGGGGCATTGCACTCAATTATGGACCTGATGAGGGACGAGTAAAGAGGCACGATGACCTCCCCTGATCTAGATGTGAATCCCTTCATGATTAGATGGGCTATATAAAGTGTTTTTCTAACCACTTTGGCCACGTGATTGTCAAATGAGAGATTGCTGTCAACTTGGGTCCCCAGGTCCCTAATTACTTCTTCTGTACTTAATGGATTACCACCTATGTGGTAATTTGTGGGCACTTTGTTTTTGCCAAAGGGGATGACTATACATCTTTGGCGTTTAGCTTGAGGCCATGGCTCTGGCACCAGTTGTCTGTTTCTATGAGGCCCTTTTGAAGGATGCTTGTGTCGGCTGGAGAGTCGATTATGGCGCGCAGTTTGCAGTCATCTGCGAACTTGGTCTGCCACAGTCCTTCCGTGTTGGCCTGTACCTCTGAGAAATATATACCGAACAAGAGAGATCCCAGGACTGAGCCTTGTGGGACGCCACTTGTAACTGGTTTGGAGTCTGACATGGCTCCAGCAATTCTAACCATGTGGGTTCTGTCCTTGAGCCAGTTTGCAACCCATCTAGTGACATAGGGGTTTATATTTAAGCTGGTGAGCTTATCTGTAATGCCTGAGTGGGGTATTGTATCTTAGGCTTTTGCGAGGTCCAGGTAGGCTGTGTGGACCACCTTCCCCTCGTCAATGGCCTTGGTGACTGTTTCAAAGAAATCAACCAGGTTTAAGAGGCAGGATCTGCCCTTAACAAAGCCGAACTGGGTAGGATCCAGTGTCTGCAGGTCCCCAATATCTTTATTTATGAGGTCGATGATGATCCTTTACATAGCTTTGCAGACCAAGCTATTATACAACCTATAGTCTTGCCAATAAGGTGAAATCAAAATGATTAGCTTCAAATATTGCTTCCTGAACATCACAATAATACATTCAGAGTGTCCTGGAATGTTGAGATGCCTGGGGAAATTGTGGAAGTACCAAAATTCAGTTTTCTGATCATGTAGCTTATGTGTGGTGGGACTAGACATAGGGTGTGTGTGTGTGTGTCTGCACACTTGTGTTGCTTAGTGTAAAGGTCAGGAATAAAGTTATCATTAGTGCTATGGTATGGTTGGCTTTGGGATTCAGAGTATGTTTTACATACTTAATTAGCTCATGTAATTTTGCAGCTGATCTGATGTCTGTTTCAGAAAGCACTGTGGCTGAAACATAACTATGTTCAGAACACAGCTATGAGCATAATGTTGAGCTAAACATGACCTGACATGATAACCTGTGGTAGGTCAAAAGGCATGGTCCGCATAAACTGCTTGCTAATTACTGAAGCCAAGTTCATCAGTATAGGGTATAAGTGCTGGGCAACTCTGAGAGAAATGCAGTGTGGTACAGTACAAAAGCTACTATATTTAATAGATTTTACTCTGTGTTTAATACGCTTAGAAAGAAACAGCTGTACAAATTCCTCAACATTTCCAGCATTATGGCAAAGTGATAAAATAAGAGCAAATATTGATTGCATAATCCTGCTTTACTGTGCAAATCTGACCACAGACAAAGGCAATAAGCACCGCAATGGCCTGCATGTTAACTGATACTTGACTGCTAACAGTTTAAAATTTGTTGCTGCCATTCTAGGATATCACTTAAAAAAGCAGTCTGTAGCATACCTAATTAATGGATAGCACTGCAGAATGTTTTAGAACTGCAGCACTCACTGTTGTAACTTAATATGGGGTGGAAAGGGGTCTAATGCATTATTTTATGCATTCACCTATATAAAATTGTTTAAACACGATTAGTTTAATAAAAATGAAAAAAAGCACTGTTAGTTACTGTTTAATGAACTCGAAGTTGCTACTGAGTGTGCTATACTTTGCTTCTGCACTTCAGAAAGAAGCTTGCACTCAGACATACACTGTCTGTTAATCATGACAAGTGCAAACACATGTTAGAACTGAGTAGCATATGCAAACTTTTTGGTTTTGGCTAAGACTTCCATATATACAGTGCAAATAATATTCTCTCAGACTGCTGAAATCAGTATTCATCACATGGTTTACAACCCTGTGATGAGCATAACTTAAGCTCTGGTTTAATTTTCCACATCTTCCCATTAAATGTGCATTGTTCTGTAAAGGTCATTTCAGTCATTTTGTTGTATAGGACCAGACTGGCATACTTGTACATTTGAGAGTGACTGTGTATGTGCACATGTGTTTTATTATAAAATATCCCATGGAAGAAGAGACTAAGTTCAGAAAATGCAGATGTTAAAGAAACCAGAGTATTAACTTGATTTATCTGAAGTTATTTGTTTCATTCTGAGATCATAACCATCTTGTGCATTTTATTCTTGTGATTAAAGGTTATCTTTCTGCTTTACTATGAACTGGGCTACAATAAAAAGGTATGTAATCTGTTTTTATTTGGTAAGACTGTCTCTCAAGCTTTATTATACTACAGTAAAGTCTGGATTCTTACAAGAGTTTCTAATCAAGTCATTTTCATTGCTCTTGTAGCAAAATGAAATGTTAATGTGCAGTAAATTCTGTTTTCTCCAGTTTAACTGCTCTGCTTATTGAAGGCTGAATACATGCTTACTGGATGTTCAAAACTTTTATCAGCATGAGTGTGAGCAACTAATCTCAGAGACTGTCCGCATCTACAGATGCTCCTGGGCAGGGCACTTAGAGGACAGATCCAGGCTGTCAAGATGGGGGATGGGCATACAAACTATCTTCAACCGCAGAGAATCCCTTTGTTCATTATGTAGCCCGCATTTACTCACATATCTTTTCTCATATTTATTCACTGCTTTGAGTCTTAAATGAAGGAAAGAATCAGCAGGATATTTGAGACTTTATCTTAAGTTCGTCAATGATAAGAGTTCTTTTGAAAAGGTTTATGAAAGAAGTATCCCACTGTGTCTTTAGAATTGACTATGCTTCATGCCTGAGGCAATGTTAAAAGTGTAGTGTATCTTGTAAAGAATGACTCTGCTTGCTTGTAATTTTAATTCTAGCAGAAGAAACAGCACAAGCTTATTTTATTCATCACACCACTTTCCCATCTGATTAATTTATTGAAGAATGCATTTCTGAGCTCAATTTCTGATAGACGTATTTATGAATTGTAATATATTTCAGTCGCATTCACAGGCTTAAGGTAAATTATAAACTACGGATAATTTTGGAGAGGGAGTAAACATCATTTAGTATTAAAACACCAGCCTGATGACATCTTTAATGATATGATCTACATATGTAGAGTCAGAACTGAAGCTAGGGTGGGGTAATGGTGCACCTGCCAGGGACAAAATTGTCAGGGGATGTGATACGTAGTCATCAGTGTGGCTTTATTACAGAATCAGCATTCAGAAACAAATGCAGATATGGTAATTGATGTCAGAGCTAAAGTACTTAGACAGTGGTATGGTAACTGTAGAAACCACCTGGTACATGTTAAAAATATATATATATTTTTTGCATTTTAACTTAAGAGTTGAGGAGCACAGAATGGGACCTAAAGATCCTAAACGCACCACATTGAGAAATGGAGCATGCAGAACACACCTTTTCTTTTTTTGGCTTCCCTGATTAACATACAAAGCCATGTCAAACCCAGAGCTGTTGGACATGCTACACTTAAAGAAATTCCAATCCCTCAGAGCCACACGCTCCAGGGATCTAAACCTTGTCATGACAATAAACAAAACATGCTGGAGGGATAGGTTCCTGATCCAGAGACTGCCCAGAGTCTGGAATAGACTGCCCATACATGTCAAGCAGAGCAGCTCTTTGGCTCTCTTCAAAAGGAACCTTGATGACTGGATGTGAGAAAGGAAATTCAGCCCAGGGATCACGTCAGTCACCCTGCTAGACAGGGATCCAAGGAAGTAAATAGCGTGGGAAGAAATAGCCAGGGAATTGTTATGGCTAGGCTTGTATAGGCCCTAGAGCCGATAGCCTAGTACCAAACTATGAACCAATTACCTAAGAGTCAAGGAGCACAGTTTGTGTAAAATGGATAAATGGATATAACTGTCCCATTTCAACCACAAGATTTTTTAATGGTGAAAGAATCTACTCAACATAGAGTTCAGGGGTGCCACATCTCAGAAAGTCAGAGGGAACTACATGAGCAAGCATGCAGCTTTCCAGAGAGCAAAAAAGAGAAGATCATTTTCAAAATGCATTAATACAGCTGGTTTGAATTATGGTGATACTTGCCATTTGGTATTTGTCATATACCCAATGACTCAGGAGCTTAGCAAATTTGTTAGTAAAGTGTGATAAGTAATGGAACATTTTTGTTTGTAGTATTAATGTAAGATTAGCATTATGATGGAATGTGCTGCACTTCAGAATGGATATAAATACAGGCCAATTACAAAGAAGTCCACATGTACACATCAAACATGTTGCAGTGGTAAGAACATTCATCACTCTGTCAATGAATCAAACAATCAAAAAAGTCAGTCTATCAAAAAAAAATCCTGAAAAGGAAAATGTCCTTAAAATAGACAATGACCTTATATATATATATATATATATATATATATATATATATATATATATATATATATATATATATCTGTACACTTCTTCAGTTAATAGTGTCTTGATCCTACTAAGGACAGTTTCAGCAGAAGTTGCTAACTTACACTGATGTTATATGGGAAGTGTATGCTCTTACATGGAAGGTGTGGGAATCTTGGCCTCTGCACGAATGAAGGCTTTTATATATTTTTTTTCAAATTTAACTGAAGAGCTCTATGTCTGGATTGAGACTTAGTGAAATGTAGAATAACCCTCACAGATGTGTATATACTCAGGAAAATGTTACATGCCCCCCCTAAACACACAGACACAGACACAAATACTGAGCATGTTTTGTAGAGGGTTGGGGGGTGTCCTAATGTTTGAGATGTTTACCTTACAGATACCAGGTACAGGGATTGAGCTTCACCTTTGGCCACTGTCGGGTTATTGGCTAGGTGTGTAATAGTCTGCAGACTGGTTGCCCAATATTTACATATGAACCATATACATATATATGTTTTCAACAATTCTAGCCACATTAGATTGATCTCCTAGTCTCTTTTCTATGGACCCTAACTGCTACAGTTTCTCAAACTGGTACACAGATTTTCATTAATAAGGACTCAGTCCTTCCTAAAATTACATGGGTCTATACCTCCCATCCAAAAAAAAAAAAAACAGCTCACATATAAACACAAATGCCTCCTTAGTCCCTGGGACAATGCCTGGAACACTTGGAAAAACAAATCATCCTCAATATCCAGGCATCACTTTACTAAGCTAAAATGTCTAGCTAAACTAGCAATCAGGTAACATAAAAGTAACATTATAAAAAAAGCATCAGTCATTCATTCTTAACTCACATAAATTCTGAACAGAAGTCAACTACCTGAGTGGCCATACTAATTCAGCTAACACCTAGTTCTTTTCATCTTACCTAACAGCTGGTTTCAGCCTCGACGTCAGTACAGTTCCCATCCCTGATTCCATTAACAATCCCTCCTCTCCTTCTAACCTGTCACCTCCTGCATATTCCCATTTTCAGTTTCCAAGCGATCAAACAAAGCACACAGTTTCACTACTTAAAGAACTAATAACTAATTACCAGTCCTTACAATCTTCTCCCATGGTTCTAATTCCTATGTTAGGACTTCAAAGCCCCCCCCCCCCAAAAAAAATCTGGCTCCCCTTCTCTTTTCCATTTTCATTAATAAACTACCTCTTGACCTCTTTCATCTCTCTCCCTTTCTCTCTCTCTCTTGCATTATGCTGATGACATGGTCTCTATTTACTCAAAGCTGACCTCTTGGCCCATATAACAACATCTATAAGCTGACTTTCTTCCGTTATCAAATGACTTAATAACAAAAATTAATTCTGGACACTTCCAAAAGTAAGACAGTGCTGTTTGCTACCAACCCCAAATATCAGAAAAACTCTCAATCACTTCTTATCCATGGCCATCTTGAGAGACCCGTTGATCACTTCATCTCCTTGAAATACCTTTGGTATGTGACTTGATCCCACACTGACCTTTTACGTTTGCCTAGAAAAATTAAGGAAGAAAATGAATTCCCTCCTATTTTGGTCCTATAAAATGTCTACCTTTCTCTTCATCACAATCAGGAATGCCATAAGCAAACACATTCTATCACAGCTTATACATAGACTGCCACTGGCTGCAGTAGAATCGAAGAAAAACTTCACTATCCACCCTATAAGAAACTTTGCATGGCATTACATTACTCTCTTCCCTGTAAATGAGTATCATTGTGTCATGCTGTAGAAAGCTAATTGGTTACCTGTCCAACAGTGTGCCAACTTGTTTCTTGGATCCCAGCTCTACTAACTCTTCAAAGACCATTCCAGTCTTTCCTTGCTTTCAACCTCTTCCGACAACCCCCCAATTATAATCTAAGAAGTCTTAACCACACTGATCCACTTCTTCAATGGCCCAAAACCAGACTTCATTGCACTAACCACACTTTCTCCATCATAGACCCCACACTCTGCGAGTCACTCCCGACTAATGTCAAAGACTTGACCTCATACCCAACATGCCATGTTCAGCTTAAAGACCATCTCAACTCTGAGTCAGTTTTGCGAATTCTTTCCCTCTGGACACATCACCTTATTTATCACTCTCCCCTTCATCAGTCAGGCGCCTTCGTCTTCCTCACATCATTTCCATACACTAGTATGTGACATCACTTTCACGTTGGATATAGCATATATAGTTCATTTCTGTGTGCCCTACACCTACTTTGTGCTCTATCCCTCTCCCCTTCATGAGTCAGGCGCCTTCGTCTTCCTCACATCATTTCCATACACTAGTATGTGACATCACTTTCACGTTGAATATAGCATATATAGTTCATTTCTGTGTGCCCTACACCTACTTTGTGCTCTATCCCTCTCCCCTTCATCAGTCAGGCGCCTTTGTCTTCCTCGCATCATTTCCATACACTAGTATGTGACATCACTTTCACGTTGAATATAGCATATATAGTTCATTTCTGTGTACCCTAAACCTACTTTGTGCTCTATCCCTCTCCCCTTCATCAGTCAGGCACCTTCGTCTTCCTCACATCATTTCCATACACTAGTATGTGACATCACTTTCACGTTGGATATAGCATATATAGTTCATTTCTGTGTGCCCTACACCTACTTTGTGCTCTATCCCTTCACTATTTCGCTCTTCTTTTTATCTTTCCTTACACTAACCATCCCCTCTTATTGTCCTCTGTACTGTGTAATTTATTACTGTTATTGATTCAGTGTTATGCTCACACAATAATTTTAGTACTCATAAATACTGCTTGTCTACTGCCATTTATATTTGTCCTAAATGAGAGTGAAACAGGTCCAGGTGGATCAGTGATCGACCCTGCTTACCAAACTGAATAAACAATTGAATGACTAAATAAACTAACAATATGGGCAGCAGTGGGGAAGAAGGAAAGCCCTGACTGAACCAGTATTGAACACTACAGTGCAAGTTTTTGGGGACACATGCAATCTCCTCACATAAGAAAAAGGAAACCATATGATAATAAACCATGAGCTCATTAGGTTTGGTATGTGCAATTAACTCTAACCTACAAGGATTTCATGGAAGGAATTCCTAAACCTCCAAGTGGGAGAATATGTCTGCAGCAGAGTACAGTTTATATTCTGTCAAAAAGTGGGAGTCTTCTATACCTGAGAAATTGTTACTACTCAAGCCAGGAAGGTGCTATAAGGAAATGCCTGTGAGCACTGGGCATTTTGTGCCAGATATTACAAACTGCTTTCAAGGACTGGGTTACATGGGATGAAGCCATTATGAGAAATGTTACTTTTCTCAAGCTTTAAGTACTGCTTTAAAGCTGCATTTCATTTACATTTCCGATTCCACCCTTGTTGCCAAAGAAGAGAATGGTTTTGCTTCTTTAAGTAGTTAATAGACTCATGCCAAAGCTTAGAAAACTGAAGGCTAAAAGTGATTCTGCTTGTGTGTGTGTTTTATATATCTATATATATATGGGTCTACTTCTGAAGACCAAAACTACACTCTACCAAAACTGAAATCAGTGAGATGAATCTGCCAAAACTACCATTTAACGAAATTATAAACTACTGAACAATGAACTTTGAACACGTTTCTGGACCTTACCTTTTCCCCACTGCAGTACAATCTTAGAATTTGGATATAAAATGTGCAGGGGGTGTGAGTGGCACAGCAGCTCACATTGGGGGGCGGGGGGGCATGGCAGCTTTCCTCCCAACAAAAACATCAATAAAGGTAATTTTTTTCACTTTAAATTTTAAAATGTGCAGAGTATCTGCAGAGATGTTTAATATCCAATGTCTGACTTTGAGTATAATTTTGGTCTACAGAAGTAGCCCATATAGCCCATATGTAACCCTCCCACACACATACTTTTGGTTTTATATTGTTAGCTTTCAGTGAAATGAGATTCATAAATGTAAAACCTAAGTAGATGGGGGGCTACACCCCCTCCCCACTGCCCAATGTGGCTTGCTGTGCCCCCCCACACCATCCGTAACTATATATACTAACTACAGGATCACACTACAGTGGGGAAAAGGGCATATACATTTTATTTACCCAACAATAATTACATTCAGTGAAATGAGTTTTCAGTGACTTAAGCTTTCAGTGATTTTTTGAGGGTGAATTGAAATTCAATGAAATGAGTTTTCAGTGAATCAAAGTAGACCCACATATATATATATGTATGTATCTACATATGGGTCCCCTTCAAAACATCTAAAACCTATAACATTTAATTTCATAACATTCAGACCAGAGCATCTAAAACTCAAAACATCTAAAACCCATAACATCGAATTTCATAACATTGAGACCAGAACATCTAAGACCCAAAACATCTAAAACCAATAACATTGAATTCATAACATCTAACAGTACAAATCACATGAAAATAACATCCCCTCCACATATATTGCCATATAATGACACCAAACACATTTTTTACTATGCTTCTGCATGGGGCTTGATACAGTCGGGTTAGGAAATTTACTTTTTCCCACTGTAGTATGATCTTGGAGTTGGTATATTTAATTAAGGGGGGTGTGGGGGTGAAGGGGGGCTTGTGCCCCTGCAGAAACATAGTAAAAAGTGTGTTTGGTGTTGTTATATGTGGAGGGGATGTTATTTTCTTGTGATTTGTAGTGTTAGATGTTATGAAATTCGATGTTATGGGTTTTAGATGTTCTGGTCTCAATGTTATAAAATTAGATGCTATGGGTTTTAGATGTTTCAGAGTAGACCCCTAAATATATATGTACTTATATATACATATATGGATTCCATACATTTCGTCGAATTACACTTAGTAGAAAATGATACCAGGCATTGCACTTCACTGAAAGCTCACTTGGTCGAAGTTCATTTGGTCGAAAATGGAATATAGCCCCCGCTCCACTGCAGTGCAACCCAGGAGTGAGAATATTAAATAAGGGGGGGTATAATTCACTATTATAAGAAGGTATATCCATTAGAAATGCATTGATATATATATATATATATATATATATATATATATATATATATATATATATATATATATATATATATATATATATATATATATCTTTAGTAAATACTATTGGCTACGCCCCCACACCCCCCTTATTTAAAAATTCTGATATGTCTTTTAGGGGTTATTTGCATACATTATGTAGTAAAACAATCTAGCATAGCTACATCTTTCTTGACTGTGTGACCTTTTTACCATTTGGTTTGGTTGATATGCATACATGTGTGTATATATATATATATATATATATATATATATATATATATATGTAGGTTCATAGGTAGGTTCTAGGCTATCGGCCCTAGGGCCCATACAAGCCTAGCCAAAAAATGTACCCTGGCTTTTGCCACCCAAGAAAATTATTTTCCTGTGCCCCTGTCGAGCAGAGCCACAGAAGTGATATTCCTCTAAGACTTAATACTACAATCTGTACATGAAATTTCCACCACAAATTCCCAGGTTAAAATACCGCATGTGCAAAAAATTAAAAGAGTTGCAAGAGATGGTGGAGTACTTACATAGCACCACTGAATTTTTAAGATTCACTAGTCAACATTCCAGGGACTCTATTGAGTTCCTAGATGTTTTGGTTAAGAAGACAGCGTTAGACGAACTTACAACAGGGATGTATAGAAAATCTACATGGAGAAATAGTATCTTACATAAGACTAGTATGCATCCAACATTTGTACACAAAAATGTAGTGAAAGGACAATATATGAGAATAAGCCGCTTACATAATACAGATGAAGGCTTTGTGAAGACAATGACTATATTAGAGAAAGACTTCTTAAACAGAGGTTATAGTAAGAAAGACATAAATGAAAGCTCTAAATATACCATTGAAAATAGGGATGGGAGATGTAAACCGCTCTTCTCAAATACTATAGAAGATGTTAAAAGCAAGGAAGGTCATGATTTTAAAGTTAGATTCCCTATAACTTATTCAAGTGACATCAGAAGGTTCTGTAATATTTTTGAGAAGAATTGGAATGTTTTATTGTCGGATCCTGACTTGAGAGAATTGTTAGAAGATAGACCCAGCTTTTCTTTTAGAAATAAGAGGTCCTTAAAAAGGCAACTCTGTTATAAATCCAGAAACAATGAAAGAATGATTCTATCTGATAGATCTGATAGGCAGGGGACTTTTCATTGCAGAAATTGTACAGCATGTGACTATTTATATAATAAATCTACATATAAACATCCTACACTAGGATTTATAATTGATATAGATCTTTATGCTGACTGCAGAACACAAAATTTGGTTTATTTCAGCTTCTGCACTGTCTGTCATGCATTTTATATAGGCAAAACCAATAGGTGTCTAAAGGAACGTATCCTTGAACACCTTAGAGATATAAGAAATAAAAAAGACACAAGTGCTTTAGCAAAACATGTGGAAGAAGAAGATAGGAAACATATTTTTAATTGCATGGTTTTAGAAATAATAAATAAAAGTAAGAGGGGAGGTGATATAAGGAATAAGGTAGAGGAAGCCGAACAAAGATGGATTTTACTACTTCAGGCAGATAGGTCTCCTGGATTGAACAATGCTATTTCCTTGAAACCTTTTTTAAAATCCAGACCACTAAAACATTAAATAAAATGTGTCTGTTATATGTATATTTTATTTCATCTTATGCAGAATATAAGGAAAATTAATGTACTGATGTATGCAATTTTAATTAGTCTATGTCATAGTTCTATATGTGTTTCCATTGGTTGAACCATATTTTAAATACCAATGTTTTAACTGTTTTTATGAGTCTGAAGAAGCGATCAGCTGACTTAGATCGCGAAAGCACTTACTCTTGTTTAATAAAGTGGTGTGAAACTGCAAGTGAACCGTTTCCTACCTTGACTACTACATCTCAGTTACAACTTTTGGTTTTATAAAGGGCACTACTGTGAAGCTGCAAGTGATTTATTTCCTGACGTGGATTATTCCATT
>NC_056726.1:227422030-227504530 GCF_019279795.1 Protopterus annectens
TATATATATATATATATATATATATATATATATATATATATATATATATATATACACACTTTTACACACATAGAGAGATGGATATGATAGAATTTGATATTCAAAATTGTGAGTACTGAAACTTGGAAAATGTAGGTGCCTATAATTTTATTTCTGTTTATCTTTTCTTGACCAGGTTAGCCCCACTAGTCTAGTAGTCTCTTTTCAGGAGAGACCCAAGGTTGTATTTATTTAATAGTAAGCCAAACATCATTCATAGGCACAGCCTTCCACAGTGTTAAAGCAAGGACAAAATCTTTGTAGAGTAACTTAACAGAATTGCATTCTTTAGCTTATGGTCTTAATTTAGGACTGTTGGTTAGCATAATCTGCTGACTCTGTCCAAAGCATTGTATAGCATCACATAGTGAAATTGTGTTAAGATTTTTAATTCAAAATATCTCATTTGATTCATGGATAACAAAAATGAAATTTAGTCTTTTTTTTCTGAAACATGTTTCCCTCAAAAATTATAATGATCATTTTTGCTGTCCTTCAAAGATCTGTTCTGGATCGTTTCCTTTTTAAACCTTTGAGGTTTCTTTTACTGCACAAGATAGCTACAGTGGCCGACCAGTGACTTCATGTATTAGACAAGATGTAGCTTTACAGGACTAAACATTTTTTCCAAATTCAAGTTTGGCCTCCTTCAAAAATAACTTTAGATGTTGGGAGGTGGACAGTGGGAAAACCACACAGAATATAGAAAATATATCTGGCAGATAAACCTAGATGCTTCCTCCCCCCTTGAATTAAATAACTGAGTTTCAATACTCTGTTTTAAAAATGAGGTTGGCTAATTTGTGACAATGGAAGCCTCCCTGGTTCTTTATTTATTTTTAAATTTTCCTATTATAATTTATCATTTACCCATACTTTTACCTATTTTGGATGACTTACAAAGCTCTCAACCTTCCATCTCCAAAATGAGAAAGACTAGACCTTGTAATGTGGAACAGATGGGCAAAATTTGGAACATGTACTAATGCCTTACTAACAACCTAGGAAGGTCATAGGATGTTCAAAATATGCTGGTTTTACTTATAAAATGTCTTTAAATTAATTTCTATGATTCATTTCTATTTACCATGGATATCAGTTAAAAAAAATCCTAACACTGAAAGTGTGTCAGACGTTTTCAATGTGGAACTTCGAGGAACATGAACTTTTTAGGACCCCAAATGAGGTACGTTCCTCATAATGAGGTAGACTTGAGAGGTATGGCAGTAGAATATAAGTCTATTGGTTATATTCTTTTAAGTATATTAACTGATTTTATTAACTTGATTGCTTATTTGATTTGTTGTCTTTATTTGCTGTTGATATGTATTTAAGAAGGAAGTATTTTGTGATTCTTTATTCTGAAAAAATCCTTAGTGTTAGGATGAAAGTGCTAAATCACATTCATTTTCGGGGTCTACTTTAGAACACAGAAAACTCAAAATGTCGATTGCTCACATGAGCGAATAATCAGGAAGTCGATGTTTTTTGGGATCGCAGTACAGTGAAGATTGGAATATTTGCCCTTTCCTCACTGTAGTGCAATCTCAGAGTAGGAATATATATTTAGCAGGGGGTGTGAGTGGTGCAGCCCCCCACAATAGCAATTTCAAGTTCCTGATTTGCTCATGTAAGCGCTCCATATTTTGATTTTTTGTTGTTCTGACATAGACCCCATTTTTTATTATACTTTTTTATCTTTGAAGGAGCACTCGATTTATTTATTTTGCTGACATTGCTGACATTACTACGTGAAGTCTGAAGATGACGTGGACCTTATTGAAGTTGCAAGTGATTTTTGGGTTGCATGGCTACACATAACAGATATGTTGATTAGTTTGTGGACTTATATAAGAAAACCAAGAGATCATCCTCAAACCAAAGTTTGACAAAACTACAGGTGAAGATCAGATAACAGAGTTGGGCATTTGAGTCCAGTCTGCTGTATTTAATTAGCTCCTAAATTCAACACCATCTTGCTGTCTACGTGTAGGGAGAAAGAAGAAATGACCACATCTTTAGAAGTCATGCTACCACTTTGAAAGTTAAGATGAAAGAACATGCTGTTAAACAGAAAAAAACAGCCTTTATTTAGACAACTTCAAAACAGGAAAAAGCATTCATTTAAAACAACTAAGATCCTATTTTCAAAAACAACTCTATTGTATTCCCAAAAATCTATGTTTAAAATGTACACAACATGAATTGCCTTTGCTTATTTTTCATCTGCTTTTGATGAACCCATCAATGTATCTCAGACAACAAAGTGGAAAATGATACACTACAGGAACGACATGTTATTAAACATGGAGATTGTAGACAAACATCATTAAATAATCATATGCTTAATTGCAATAGACTATTTAGAACTGCCATAGTTAAGACATACAAATAACTTGTCCCCATTCCCTTCAATAAACACACATCACACCGAATGACATTTGACAACCTTCCATGACATAGCTTTGATAACCAACATTTATTACAACTGAACACAGTATAGTTGCTTTTAATCACAGAATAAACATCCATGTAATGTTAATCAGGACAGCATGACCTACTCATCCTCACCCAGTAACCAGCATCCATACCTCTGCTCGCTTACTTTACTTATGAAGCAGTGTCCAAGAACTCACTTCATATCCCTTTTATTGAATTACCCATCCAACCAAATAATTTCGGATGATGTGACCTTACACATCCTGACCCAGTAAGCACCTTCCATACCTCTACTTGCTTACATTACTTATGAAGCAGCATCCCCAACTCACTTCATACACCTTTTATATTATTACCTTCCAACCGAATAAGTGGCGCCCTTATGTCTGCTTGCTTATTTATTTAGCAGGCAACCTCCAGCTGCTTGCTTTGCTTTCCCAAATCCTTGAAATGAACATCCAAACACCAGAGGGGGAAGAGAAGAGGGCAAGCCTGTCCCTCTTTTCTGCTACACCAGCCTGACCAGGCTGTTTCCTCTCTCTCCTACCAATAGTTTCCAACCAACTCCCCCCCATAAAAGGAGGGGTTAAGCCAAACATCATTCAGTGTACCCATCATCTTCAAACCAATTAGATCCTGTCATCAATCCTTAAGCCCTAATATACCAGTACTGAAATGTCCCTTGGTGAACCTAAATAAAATAGGATTACCCGTGATCCCCTTGTACCATACCAGAACATCCACTCCAACAGACTACATTCCCTTTCACTCCACATCCGTCAAGCAATTAACTGTAGATCCCTCTGTTAACTGAGCCCTGTGGCTTCATTGCATCACTGTAGTGACCAGGACCTCTTCCGTGACTGGTATACTCAAACAGCAGGAACAACCACAATGTCAAATCCATCATCTTCTAATGCTGCTTCCTTCAGGCCATAACTACTGTCACCTGCAAAAGAAAGAACAATGTAAATTCTCTGCATACACCAATCAAACTTTCTTAATGACATTAGGCAATGTCAAATTGCACCCTGCCCCCAAACCACCCCTGCTAAATTGCCCTAGTTCCCCCACCTCAACCTAACACCACCTTACATCCATCATTCCTTTAACAGCCAAAGCAAAAACACACTACAGAATCAATGACCCTCATTATAACACAAGGTAAAGTGGTACCAACCAAGGATATGGCAACTAATCACTGTAAAATGATAACTTAAATATCAATATACCTTACCCGGGACACCTCTTGATTCCATATAAAACCTATACAGCACAGCATACTCCCAGCAAACTTGCCTCTTACTAGCCCCAAAATCATTTACATAATCACCCTACCAAACTATCCCACATGATTACTGAAGCAACTGGTAACAGGGGCTGTTTAGATCACAGATGCCATGTACATTAGAAGAAACCAATATCAATGTCCTGACTTGACATTTCAAGCTAAACCATTGAAGTACGTACAATAGCAACTTATGTGAATTGTAATAGTCCCCAACCCCACCCAACTAAACTGAATGCCTGAAGTGTGCACATAGCAGCAGGACTCCCAGCCACAAAAAAGCCACCATCCTTCCCATCTCACCCGGACTCCAAGCACACTAGCCTGGTCATCATAATATATGTAGTCACTAAACTGTCACCCTTGTCCCCCAAAACTTCCAGTCCTCCCATTTTTGCTGCCCGTAATTCCCAACATTAAGAACAATGTTATAAAAAGAACCCACTGTGTTCTCCTGCCAACATTGCCTTACTCTCCACCTCTTGAAAATTCTGCCACTTCTGGGTATTAGCCAAGTCTGGTAACTGCAAATAGCAGCAAGTCTGAGTACAGACAATACCTCCCCCACCATCCAGAGCAACACACTCCCCCCACCTGGTAATGTCCTGTCAAACCCTTAATCTATTCCTACCATCCTACCCCTGTAGCTCAGTCTAACTAACTCTACCAAATTCACAAAGCACCACCACCACCATGGACTCCTTCCATAGACAGTTAATCCTTTTCTTCTCAACTTCTGCTGGCCATCGATGCCAAGCAAACTAAACCTATACAATTAAAATCATTCCTTCCAACTTCCTTCTTTATGGCAGATAATCTCAAAATTCCCCAAAATACCCCCATCCCCCAAAATTGCTGTTGCCCCTGTAATTACCTGCACATCCCCTGGAACAACCCTATCTGCATGCTCAAACACCCTACCATTAACTACTAAACACCAAGCCACCACAATGCCCAATCAGCATGCACCAACCTATTAAACCTTACCCAAAGGCACTCTGATAAAAAAAAAAAAAACACCAACCCACCAAGCCAACCAGTTGAACTGCCTAACCTTCAAGATTCTAAAACTGAAGAGCTACCAAAACATTCATTAACACATCCTTGTCCCTAGATTTCATCAACACCGCTAACTGTCAAAGCTTCAAAGCCCCCAGAGCAACCCATTATCCCATCCTTACCCAAGGCTCACCAGAAAACCACAATGTTTATGAAAGGTGGACCAAGTTAATCGACAACCCAAGGTGTATGGTCAGTGCAAATCCCGGTATATGCTGTGCTATTAATGCTTAGTCCAACAAAGTTAATCATACCCAATGTGCCTATAACTCAAGGATGCCGACAGGCATTCCATTTATAGTTTGTCTTTGCAGCATTTCACCCATTGCATCGCATCCCTTTGCTCTAGTCTGTGATTTCCTTCCAAACTGCTACCAGCTGTCCTCTATAGACTGCCCTGCACTTGAAAGACTTAACCCTGAGTGAATCTGCACCTCAAAACAACTGTGACAGCCTTTTTTTTATTATTATTATTATACTGCACTGATCCATACTTCTCAACCTGACATAGCAAGAAATCTGTACAAATCCATAATTAATGGGAGGACAAAGGCCCTAAACAGGGAAATTTGTAAATATCGCTCTTACAAACCTAGAAAGTCGAATGACCAACAGGCCTTGCATCAACCTGAATCCTCTGAAAGGTATGAAGTCCAAAACCAAATGTCTGTCATTGTTTTCTTATATAATCCTTTGATGCTTTGCCAATGATTTGCTTGAAAACCACAATTTTACAAGACTGAGCCTAAACATGAGGCAAAATCTGGACATTCTGTGAAAATCAGAGCAGTTGAGTGATGGTCTCTCATCAGCTCAAGGAAGTAGAATATACCGGGTTTCCTTAACATAATTTTCTTAAGAGGTAGGGAGCCTGAAAGGGCATTGTGGGCATTCCATAAAGCAGGGAAGTCTGCCTCAACATATATTTCTCCTCTTAACCTAGGAACAAACCACAAATAAATAAAAGTATTGGGTGCACCAGCTGGTAGTCATCTGCCAATGGGAGGACCAAGGTGCAAAATCCAGATAAATGCCAATTCTGCCAAAAGACCTCAAATGTAACAGCAGAACATCCAAACATCCCTCAGTCATGCCGTGCCCAAGCTCGACTAAAGGAACCCACTCATGGGCATCCCAGAGCCCCAGGAATTTGCCACTGCCACGAGAGAGAACATACCAACAAGTTCTGCCCATAAACCATGGCAGCAGCCTAGACAAACACAATGAAAAAGACAACTCCTCTCAAACACCAACTACAAATCATATACACTACACCTTTCAACCTCATAAAGGAAGGGATCTAGACAAGCCATAAATAAAATTGTGACAAAGGCCCCAAAATTAGGGACAACTTTTTAACTATTGCTCTTACAAACTGAGAAAGTTGATAAAATAAACAGCTTTACATTAGCATGAATCTCAGAAGGGTATGAAGTCTGAAACTCAAATGTCTGGCCTTTCCTAACTTCTATCTTTAATGATTTACCATTAAATTCCACACAGATCTGTACAGTTGAGAGGCATGCATCACACCCAAACCCACCTTCCAGCCCATCAGTGACATCACTCTTGTCATCCTCCCCCTGACCATCCTGAAAACACGAATTCCATGTAGAACAGCCCAAACAAGCAATTCAGTGCCCCGAAAGCAAAATCCAGACATTCTGGAAGAAGTACATGATTAAGCAACAAGGAACCAACCAACTGCCATGTTGCCCCCTGCCACTGACAATCTTTATCTGATTTTAAAATGTTTATTTTATTTTTTCATTCACACTATCTTTTACAAGATGACTGAATAAATGAGGTTACCAGGGATTTGACACAAATTGTAAATTATACTATTTGTCAATTCACACATTATCATTCTCTTTCACATACAATGGCTGCATATTTTACTCAGTTTTAAACATTTACCCAAGTATTTAAAAGCATTACAAGGCAGTGCATAGATATGAACTTTTAATTTGCTAATACATGCTGCTAATTTGTTATCTGTAAATTACTGCAATCTAGATTTCAAAACATTTTAGAAGTGTAAAGCATTTTTTTTTTAAATGTTATGAGTTGGAGTGATTAGACAGTCTCACAAAAGCCCCCCCCCCCCCCAGTGATGTTTTATGCTTACCCAAGATCTGAACTCATCATACAGTATACATTTCAGTGTCCCCAATTTGATGTTTTATGCTTACCCAAGATCTGAACTCATCAAACAGTATACATTTCAATGTCTCCAATTTAGGTTGCACTTTAGTTGATAAGTACATTTTTGGTAAACCGTTTATCCAACTTAACTCTTCTTTAGGAAGGCAACCACAGAATAGAAGAGGGCAAGCCTGCCTCAATCTTTTAACAGAAAGCATTGGGGTAGAAAAAAGCAAGCAAGCAGCGCAGTCTTATATTAGCACAAGTACTGTTGTGCTGCAAGTCAAATGTGTGCTCAAAGAACAAAGTAAAGAGTGATGGGCCGTAACCCAAGTAAGAATGAGGCAGACGGTAAAAGACTGAGTTTGCACAATAAAATAGAATGATTCACTGCCAAGAGAATTACTGAGCAGGTTAAAGAATCTTTATTGTACCGCTAATAGATTTCATACAATGTTTTGTGTTAACCGTCAACATTAAATGATTAGAATACGCTAGTCGCAACTGTAACTCCTTGCTATAGTATCTAACAGACAGCAGTGAGTATGTTTACAATTAACAAAAACCAAACGAGCAACCAAATAAGAGCTGAAGTGGATGAACGTAAAAACACATAGTTTATTCACACAAGTTGCACAGAATCACAAATAGGCACTGAATGAAAGCTGCTAATGATACAAATGCGTTTTCGTATACACACTTCTTCAGATACTAATAACACATGTGAATCATCGGATCTACCTTAGTAGATCGACATGTTAAAAGAGCGAACACGAATTAACCAATGCCAGAAGATCGCAAGTCACTTCACCGACGCCAGAAGATCGACAGTGCACAAACACGGCATCGCATACACCCAACACATCATACTAACAAACAAAACAAATCCCCTATCCAAAACCCACACACACAACACAAGCACACCAAAATCCTTACAAACGAACACTAACCCATACATACACAACTATCTACAACCCTAACCCAAACCCTTACCCTAAGGTCCGTCACTATCGCACACTCACCTAACCCGCGCCCTAACCCTAACTCACTTATCCCACCCCTACCCCTACAAACCACCAACATCGCACACTTACCTTACTCGCACCCTTACCTAACCCGCGCCCTAACCCTAACTCACTTATCCCACCCCTACCCCTACAGACCACCAACATCACACACTTACCTTACTCGCACCCTTACCTAACCCGCGCCCTAACCCTAACTCACTTATCCCACCCCTACCCCTACAGACCACCAACATCGCACACTTACCTTACTCGCACCCTTACCTAACCCGCGCCCTAACCCTAACTCACTTATCCCACCCCTACCCCTACAGACCACCAACATCGCACACTTACCTTACTCTCACCCTATCTTCCGTCACTACCGCATACTTACACATCCTTTCCCCATCGCAGTGTTCTCAGCGTCGGTGTCTTCCTCCGTCGGTCTTCTGCCTTGTCGATCTTCTGGTGTCGGTTAATTCGTGTTCGCTCTTTTAACATGTCGATCTACTAAGGTAGATCCGAATCATCTCATTTAAATACTGTGACAACCCTCAAACTGTGTTAACTATCGGAAGACAAATCAACTACATTAATATGAATGAATTGAATAGGATTTTTTTAAAAAACAACTATTTAAATATAAAAATATGTAAAAATTGTTTAAATATGTTGAACTCATCTGGTCCAATTCAGTAATATAAAATAATGCTTTTACCAACTCTATTAATTTAATGAAAAATTTATGAATATTGGTTATAGGACAAAAATGTGTGGATTTATTTCATTATCCAAAGTTTCCCTGAACACCATACATTACTGATCTCTAGTGGAGATATGAAACCACGATGTATATAACATTACTACAATTTGGCAGATCTCAGCTTTAGTACTGGTGTAATAGACAACATGTCATTGAGTCCGGGTTCCCTTGTGGCTTCCAAAATGATTTGCCAATATAGTTCCCGGTACTCTAATTTTGCTTCCCACATACCTCTCCGTATTTCTTTTGGCACAATCTCCAGAACAAAAAAGAAAAATGACGCTTGTGTACATGTTAACTTATGTCGATACAGTGCATTTCTAGAATTCGCCTTATTGACTTCATAATGGTGTTCATAAATTCTGGTCCTTAATTTACGTTCTGTTTTTCCAACGTAAAAGGAATCACATTCCTTACATATAACTAGATAGACTAAATTGATAGACTATTGGCAAATCATTTTGGATATTCATATATTTTTCATTAAATTAATAGAGTTGGTAAAAGCATTATTTTATATTACTGAATTGGACCAGATGAGTTCAACATTTTTAAACAATGTTTACATATTTTTATATTTAAATAGTTGTTTTTTAAAAAAATCCTATAAAATTCATTAATATTAATGTAGTTGATTTGTCTTCCAATAGTTAACACAGTTTGAGGGTCGTCACAGTATTTAAATGAGATGATTCACATGTGTTATTAGTATCTGAAGAAGTGTGTATACGAAAACGCATTTGTATCATTAGCAGCGTTCATTCTGTGCCTATTTGTGATTCTGTGCAACTTGTGTGAATAAACTACGTGTTTTTACATTCATCCACTTCAGCTCTTATTTGGTTGCTCGTTTTGTTTTTGTTATTTGTCTTTTTGGAGCCATTTTTTCGTTGGATTGATGTTTACAATTAAAATAGCAGGTCTAAGAGTTAAGGTAGAAACCAAAGTATAAAATGGCAAATATTAGTCCCTTTCAAACATTATCAAGCGGCCCCAGGCTGCCCCTGCGCATGCTTCCAAATCCCATCTCATCCACCACCTGGAGCAAACATCAACTCCACATAGCTCGCAAAATGCTAACCACCAAGGCAAACAAACTGCAGGGGAACCCTGAAATTCCACGCCACTTACAGTCTGCAAAACAGTAAACCACCAACAAAACCAAACATAGGGTACAAAATCGAACCATATGATGTAATGACTGACCACCTGAAGCTTCTCGTGATCAAACAATTACCTGGACGGGGAAAAAGAAAATGAAAAAAAAAATCTAACTAAACTCTCAACCATGAGAAGGCACATCACCACCTTGGCCAACACATACTACCAGCCACCACAACCAAGAGCCAAAAAAAATATAACTGCCCAACAAAACTTCACCTTAGCTAAGCCTCACACCCTCAAACTACCCTGACAGTATTATAGTAACAAAAGAACCCAACAACTATGCCACCCCTTCCAACTCACCGATCATTGCTAATTACCAACCTTACCACCTCTCACAAAATCCAAGGCCTACCTGTACCATAGCACCTCCTGGCCATTATGGACATAATACTTGCAGTAGCAAGTTCACACCAAAATGTGATTACGTACCCACCTACACTTGTCTAAGCCCCTTAAGCTCCTCCCTACCCTTAACTCATTTCCTCCCAGTCATACCTCGTTCATTTAACACTCTCATCTCCCCAACCCCGTTAACTCCCACTAATATATTTATCTAACTTCCTTCTGAAGATGCCCCTGGACAAATTGGTCTTTTGCCAAACCATATTTATGGATAAATTTCAGTAACAGCATATAACGCATGTACAATTAACTTGTCTAACTAGTTTTAGAGTAATTTTATGAAAAAGAAAAATGACCTCTTTCATTTTAAAGTTTACATACAAATGGACATCACAACAGCTTATGTGCTAAAAAAGCTTGAAGCAGGTTTTAGCTTGATTTCAAAATATGAAGGTTAGAATAATGTTTACATACCTGCAAACGTTCTTTGGATCCCTTCTGAAAATCTGATCCATAGAATGAAGCTTGTGAGATGAGTTACAAAATGTTTAAGCACTTCCAGCATGTCTGTATCAGAAATGTCAATGATTTCTTAATTTGAATAGGCTAATAAGGAATGCTATAGGTTTTAAAAAGCTGGCTGTCCCATGCTACATTACAACATAAATAGGCTCATTTATGTAGCACTGCAAAGTACTCATGCTGCATATAGAAGCCACAATGGTTATTAGCAAAGGAAAGAGTTTTCCATTATATCAGAGGATTAGATGCAGGTATCATAAAAGGGAAAGTCCATACTCCTGCAGTAACACTTCCAGCTTACAGAGTAGCTCTGCATAAGGCCTTCATATTGTTATATTACCAAGGGCAATGTCTGTACACAGTTATAGTTGATACTTTACCAGTAGTCATCCACATCTTATGTTGAGGATGGCATAAATGTGTTAATTGTATGGACATTTACAAACCTACACAAGTGCAGTGCCACAACATTCCACCTATTTTGATATAGCGTTAAGAATGTAAGTTACTGTGCATGCAGTATTAAGTCAATATATAGGTGGCACTGTGTTGTCAGATACAGTCACTGACCACTGTTACTTATATACTGGAAGTAGGCTGCATTAGACCAACTGATTTATAATCAGTGAGGCGCATTAACATAGAACACAGAATGTTTGTAAAGTGGATTACTTCTGCATATTATTTTGAGCTGCATACGCTGTATTAACTCTGCCAGAGTGTCTGGTGGCTCCTAGACATATACTGTTCCTGTATGATGCCATGCTGAGTAGGCATTCTTGGCAAGTAGGTTTGGGATGATGTTGTAGGAAAGAGTAGGCTGTCCATTATATTGCGCAAAGACTCTAAGAATCTGACCTCTAATGTAATTCATATGCAGTATGAGTAGGGCCTTAATGAGATTCACCTGCTGCTGGACCTAGTAACGATTTTGTCATATTGGATCATGCATTTAGCTTTTACTTGTTATTACTTTGAGGAAGACTAACATCTCTGAGTCTAAATGATTTGATCAAGGAGTATACTTTTGCTAATATGGGATAAAATTAGTAATACTATAAAAATCAAAGAGAAGAATCACAAAAAAGTGATATATTCTTTGAGTTTTGACGCATTCCCTTTAGATAATGGGTGTAAACTCTTTATTAATTTACCTTAGCAGAAGAATAAGTTTGCCATATAAAATTACTGTCATTCATTGCTGATATTGTTCAGTGGCTTTCTTCTTGTTATGTATGCTATTAGAGAAAATAAGTTTTCTGTGTTAAAAATTAGAACTGCATTTAGACTACTTGGTCAAGTTATTAAAAAATAATAGTTCTTGATGAAATGATAGAATTCAGCACCTTGTGTTAGCATGACATCTCCAACGAAATTTGTCATTTTATTCCAGTTTCTTTATAGCTCCAGCTAAGATGATCTGTAAAATGTTAAAAACAATGACAAAACAGATAACCAGAGTACCATAACTGTATTCTGAAAGAAGACAATTCTTGGTTTTATGACTAAATACTGATGTAATACTGTTAATGATATTTTACAATGTCAGGACTCGGACTGCAGAGTCCCAAAATGTAGAGACCAGAAGATCAAATATCCAGACTTACATACAATGAGTGAGATTGCCATTTCTTGGATTATTCCCTTTCTCCAAGGTATGAAGATGTTGTAGTTCTATATATAGAAGTTGATGACTATGGGATCTTGCTCTCTACACTGAGTGACTGCTGGAGGACTTGCCCCTCTCAAAAAAAAATACCAGATGCTGTCCTTGATACATCAATCTTTAAGAAGGAAGTGAAGAGAAATGTTTATGGCATTGATGTAGCATACATTTTTATTTTTGAAATACAGTTTACGGGCAGATGCTGCATGTGACTAGATTAACTACATCAGACGATTTGTTCAACATGCTACTAAATAAGATGACAAAGCTTTTTACATAGAGGTTATTTATCTGGCTGAGGTAAACTTAGCAAAGTAAATGGAGATCAATAGGAGAGCAGCAGGCGATGTTTCACTGTTTAAAGAATTCACCCCTACACCAAAGGATGGTGGTTATAACCAGGATAATAATATGAGGTTCCTACTAACTTATAGTAAACTGTTTAAACAAATAAAAGTATTGTTAGGAAGCATTGGCACAATCTCTCCAACATCTGTGTTAAAGGATGAATTTTGCTGGATGTTCTACTTTTCAATTTTAAGAAAGAGTAGACACTTACACAGCTGCTATGTTAAAAAGAACAAAGAAATATTGTAGAAGACAGATATAGTAAAAGAAAAAGAACTCATCCTTTTTCCAACTATATATCTAAAGATAGCATCCTTTGTCCATCTAGCTATGAAAAATAATGCTTTCCTCACATTTTTTTGCCAACTGTAATACTGTTACTGTGATCTATCTAGTTATGTGGGGCATTTGTACTGCCTTTTATGTAGATAAGACTAACAGAAAGTTTAAAGATAGGATATGTCAGCATCAATCAGATATTAAAAGATGGGCAAGAGCAATCATATTACTGAGAAAGTTGAACATCATCAATTTTGTTTTGCTGCTCTGCAAGTAATTAAGCAAAAGCTGAGAGAGGGAGCTATAGTAGCTTTAACTGCAAAAGCTGAATATAAATGGATTCTAAAACTCAGGGCACGTAAGTACCCTGGTTTAAATGAAACTGTATATTTCAAGCCATTCTTGAAATTAAAACATTTTAGATGTTGATCCATTCTCATTAACTAGTTTAATTGATTATATTTCATTGAACTGTCTGTGACGTGTGATTGGTTTGTGAATACCTTTATATAGTTTCATAGTCTTGTGTGTATTTTTAAATGCCTGAGGTAGCACTTATGTATAAATGTTAGTGTTTCTTAAATGTGTTTTTTAATGTGTTACACAGTTCTTAGTCTTTTTTTTCTGAGCGTATCAGAGATTTATCTTTGAAATGGATGTGTTATGTGATTTTACCCAAAAGCTGTATTCAGAGACATTCCTCTGACAGTGTTATGCTGTGTGAATCTTCTCAAAACTAGCATTGATGTTGTGAGCAACCTTATTTGTAATTGGCAATAACCATAACTGCTGAGTGGCTGTAGCAGGATATCAATCTGTGTTCAGCTGACATAACCTAGCCTCTCCCATCAACCTTCTCTAGGACACAGGGAGACACCTATGCAACCAATAGACATACTTACAGAACAGTGACTGTTGTAGACTGTTGGATCTTTATTGCAAGCCATGGGTTGCTATAGATATACTAAACATTATGTTTTAAACAGGAATAGAAACAATAATTGTCATGATAGTCTGTGATATGAACAGTGGGATACTCCAGTGATACTCCAGGCTACTGGAAGGGACAAACTAATTCAAGTAAATAGCTGAGGTGGATCATAAATAGGCCCACATGTAAAGGTATGGTGCATATAGAATCACTGGTGAAAGTTGGTTACTGGGTTATGGTTCTTGGTTACATATATGCAGGCCTGTTAGTGAGTTGCCTTTTACAGTAGCAGTGCAGATATAGACCTACATTCCCAACATGGTATTAGAAACCCAAAAGACTTGGAGAAAATAAAACAAGTGAAACTACATACATTATGTATAGATTGTAGGTAGGTTTCACTTGCAGATAATCATTGTGCATTTTAGTTAATGTACCTCTGCAGTGTTTCAAGGCAAGGTCTAACCTATGCAAGGCACAGAGATGTACTGCTCACCACAGTACTAGAAAATGATATGTAACTTTTTCTTAGATATGTAACTTTATTAACTGTGCACCCCCTCACAGGGATGCCATTTCTATCAACTATCTACTCTCTTGTGAGAAACTTGCTTCAGACAGCTGCACTAGTGCTGCTACTGCGTCTTTTCTTTGGCACACAGTTTAGTGTTTAAAACGGAGGCACATCTGCTCAAGCTGAAGTGCATATCAGTTTGCATGGCATGTATTCAGAAGAGGTTGGTTTTCATGTATGTCTGTTAATCACTATATTTCTGTGAAGGGCATGCATGACATAACAAACAGCAACATTACACCACATGCCACTGATATGTTGTATTTGATGCCTCCTGAATGCCTTCACTTATTTGATCACTACAGTATAAACAAGCTAGCAATGCAGGGATGGGTATGATGACCTGAAACACCACCACTCTGAAGATCTCCAGCAGTAGGAGCAGAGGTTAAGAGGGAGCAGTCTGAATGGCATAAAAAAGTATTTGATATTATTTTTCAAAAAAAAAAAACACACACATACATATATATATATATATATATATATATATATATATATATATATATATATATATATCTATCTATCAGGGATGGCTCCTGCTATAGGACTGCGGCCCTCCCACCTCTGTAGAAAAACAAAAAATTAACATTTAACATAAACATATTAAATAAAATAAAATAGAAAACTTAAATGAGTCCGAAACACTCCGCACGCATGCACTGGACTCACAAACACAACTCCAAACTGTTTTGAAAGCAGTCTGGATAAGGGTAAAGGCAGGGATGTCCCACAGATGCCCAGAAGTCTGTGAACAGAGGAACATCAGACTGCATCATCTGCAGTCTGAACCACTGAGGAGGTGAGTCTTCTGCAGCTGGACCAATCAGGCTCTCACAGGCAGGACTTTATTGTGTGTACACAGTACGTTTAGAGCTAATGGGAGCTTTTGCATGAAGACATTGGAGTGTGTGCAGTACTGATGGGATTTACTTTCAAATGGAGACTCTACGTTTGGGTTCGCAGAGCATTCAGCGCGGCACTGATACGTTTGAATGGATTCATGGAGCTTTGGAGTGTGCACATTTATTTCTATAGGTGTGTGTGTGTGTGTGTGTGTGTGTGTGTGTGTGTGTAATGTCCCAGTTGCTACATAGTGGTGGGTAGAACATAAGGCTTGAACCCTGTACCTTGGGCCCAAGTGGCAAGAGCCTGAATTCCCTACCCACCACCATTTGTAAATAAAATGCAGATTTTTACCTCATATTTGTTCTGTTCCTCATAAAAGCTGTGGTTTCTGTATTTTTGTTTCTTAACAAAGCCAGTGGTGCAGTGGTAGCATTGTTGCCTGACAGCTACAGGTTGTCTGCTTTGATTCTTGGCTGGGGTGCCTTCTATGTGGAGTCTGCATGGCTTCCCTGTGTTTGTGTGGGTTTGCTCTGGTGTCCTCCCATCTTACAAAGACATGTGTCTGGAGTGTTTCTTCCTGTGCCTCTGCCAAAAATTGGCTTTTGTTCCAAGCCAGACTTTCCTGGTTAACAAATGTTAAATAAAAATGACAAGCATTGGAATTTCAGACTTCATATTCTTCAAAAAGTACATAGTAACACAAAACCTATTGTTATAGCAAATTTCTATGTTTAAAAGATGGATATTTGAAATTTGTCCCTATTTTTGGGACTGTATTCATAAGTTCATACTAGGCTATCTGCCCTAGGGCATTTATAAGCCTAGCCAGAATGTGTTTGGCTTTCGCCACCCATTTTAAATTTATTTTGCTATGCCCTTTTTCGAGGTTAGTATACTGTGCCTCTGTCTAACAGTGACACAGAAGTGATACCCGGGGTAAACCTACGATCTCCCATCCACTCATCAAGATTCCTCTTGAATAGAGTCAATGAGGGACTCTGCCTAACCTAGACTGGGATTTTATTCCAGAGTGAAGGGAGCCTCTGGGTTATGAATCTGTCCCTCCAGCATGTCCTATTTATTTCAGTGCTGAGGTTCAAGTCTCTCGAGCGCGTAGCTCGATGGGATTTGGATTTTCTGAGATTCCCCCATTATTGGCTTTGTCCAGGTTTTTTGTGCCAAGGTTGAGAGCTATGGTAATAACTGAACTCACTGAATATGTTTGGGGGCTGTATTCCCCCCATTATTGGCTTTGTTTATGTGTTTTGTGCTAAGATGCTGACAGCTATGGTGAGAACTGAATTCACTAAATGGTAGCCATTTAAGTTTCAGTCTTCCTCTCTTTCATAAAACAGATGATTTGGCATAGTGGTATGTTGCTCTGACTGTTTTGTACAGGGTCCTGGGTTCAATACTTGGCAGTGAAATGTGTGGTGGTAACACAGCATTTTATTCTAGCAGCTTTCCAACATTATACAAGCAATGTTTAAAATGTGTCAGTGTTTTTTGGTCTCTTGCCCCCCCCCCCCCGCCTAAATTTTGGCTTTTTCCAGATTTCTTGTGCTGCAAAGTTCAGAGATACAGCTGAGTGTCAAGTAAATTTTACAAGAAGCTGAGAACTGCAGGGGAACAGACTTTTAGTGATGCTTATGCTGAGTCTGCTTGCATTGTTAATAGCACAACAGGTAGAGTACTTGCTTTTGATGCAGAAGGCTGTGGGTTCTACTTCTACAGTAGGTAGGTGCATTGCTGAAACTGTACTGTATTGTAAAAAGGGTGGATGCTGCAGCCCTTTTTGGTGAAGATACCTAGTAACTATGGACCTGTTATCAGTTTGCCATCCATTCCCTATTGTAATATTACTAGCTTATTTTTTGTAATGCAACATAAGCAATTTATTCCTCAAGGGCAACAGACACTTTATTTGTAGATGAAACAATGAAATATAAAGTTGTTTGCTAGCAGCAACCTCTTCATTAGTTAGAGATTTCTTTAATGTGGAATTATTTAGATGACTTTTACTTCTTCAGAGATTGTGCATATTTACTGATACTGGTGGACTGTTGAAGTTTTAGTAGACTTTTATGATAGAAATGTTTTGAATTGGGCAGTTTTGCCATTATTGGTGCATGCATTTTGTTTCATTGTTTACTGGAAAAATGTTCAAAACAAATTTAAAATGCCCTCTACAACTGTACTATATTGTACAAGGAATATATTTTAATACAATCAGAAAGGTGAATCAAAGACCACGTGTATGTTTCGTGTGCAAGGGGCCTATGATTTGAAAACAGCCCAAAGTTAATCTTTATCTGCCACTGGCAAAATGCATTTTCTTTGAATTTGGGTTTCAATGAATGTGATTTTCAAGGGCAGAGAAGTTTTAATACTAAGTCTGTTTTCATTGTGAGATTGCATTGCTTTGCTTGCAGATGTCTTAGTGTTTGTGCTGTAAAATGCAAAATAAAACTTTAAAATGAAGTCCATATCAGTCATCGTAGAAGTAAAGCAGTATGCACATTCGTGTTTATGGTAAATGGGGTGAAATAGCCAAGTAATGGTTTATTGGAATGGCTGCAGAGGGGAGGATCCATTCTACCATGATTTTTGAGGGGGAAGGGTGGCAAACTCAGACAGCCCCGGCTGAATTATACCTCTCAACTGTCTAGATTTTCACAGAATGAATAGATTTTTGATTCTTATTTTTGTTTTTTTCATTATAAAATGTGTGGTTTTCTGGCAAATAATTTAGGAATTAAGTCACTAAATAATGACAGACGCTAAGTTTTAGACTTCATAACCTTCAGAAAAATGCATGCTAAAGCAAGATCTGTTATTCTATTAACTGTCTCAGTTTATACAACAAATTTTAGTACTGTTTATATGTTCCCCCAGTATATTTGGCCTTGTCCAGATTTCCTGCATTAACAGGTTGAGAGATACATGCAAATAAATTGCTTTAAAGAATTCGGCATATCCAAACCTCTCAACTGTCCCCGATTTTGGCTCAAAATGTTGCTCTTCCCCTAATAATCCCACCACAAAATGGCAATTTTGGAAGAAAACATGGAGGGTTTACAATTAAGAAATAATTGTAATAATCAGAGTTATAGATTACTTTTATTTCAGAAATGCATGTAGATTCTTTTATTTTGTCAGCTGCTCAAGTTAGCAGTACTAATATTAAAAAAGTGTCCCTTCTTTGACAGGTTCCCAGCTGTATTGTGTGGCTATTTTATATTTTTGCATCACATTTTTGGTCCATTTTTCATAAAAAATTTGTTTTTTTAGCAATTTAGTGGCAAATCATTAGACTAAAGTTAAAAAAATAATGACAGACATTTGAGTTTCAGATATCATACCCTTCAGAAAATTCATACTAATGCAAGACCTACTATTCTATTATCTTTCTAAGTTTATATGAGCAATATTTAAAAACTGTCCTTATTTTTTGTTTTTTGTCCCACTTCTACATATGGCTTTGTCCAGATTTCTTGCTCTGAGGTTGAGAGGTATGACAAATGTGTCGGGGCCATCACAGTCAGACAGAGACATTTCAAATTGTGACATACTTGTTGCACCCCACTCCCCCATGTAGTGTGACTCCGGATGTGTCCGAGCAACGCAAGGAGCAGTTAAGCAGTGTAAATGTGCAGAGTATCCCCCCATCCAAGGCAGACACAAGTACTACTTTTATTCTGTCCTTGATTTTGCATAATATTCCTGTTTCAGTCATATTTTTATACTGTTGATTTATGCTTATTATTACTCAGAAAGTGCCTGTTGCTCTGTGTTTAAGTAGCAATGCTTTAATGACCATCAGGTAAGCTTGTCTGAGATTTTGTAAGATGAAAGTAAGCTTTAATAAGCATACTGTTAAAGATCTGCCAACATTGAAAGCCTTTCTGTTGTTGCCATGCAGAGAACACTTGCATAACTAGATAATGTATAAGCCTTGGGTACTGAAATGCATACTACAGTATTTGTAATAAAGGACAGGATTACATTATTTTAAGAAGCTCGTTACATTTG
The DNA here is from genome assembly GCF_019279795.1 of Protopterus annectens. Lineage (NCBI taxonomy): Eukaryota > Metazoa > Chordata > Ceratodontiformes > Protopteridae > Protopterus > Protopterus annectens. The sequence continues at coordinate 227,441,478 of NC_056726.1, forward strand.
TTGGAGACTTGCAGTCATCTTTGCAGGCTTTACCTGTAAACCAAACAGAATGCCAATCTATCATGCGTGGTCCATTACCTGTACAGTAATCCTTTAAGCAATGTATCTTGAGCTTGTTTCTTGTTTGCTTTTTTTCACATTGCTCATGTTTTCCCCATGAAATAAGTAGATAGTTGTTCTCAGGCAGCAGGTCTTTTTTTGGATAAGAAAAATTTTTTACAAGTAGGAGTATCACAGAGACTGCTACTTTCAGCATATTACTTGGTACTTTAATAAAGCTGAATATAAATTATAATTAGAACTGCAGTGCAAGGAGAAGTGGTTTGAGTTGAGTGCTGCTTGTTTTTTTTTTATACTTGATTTTGACTGGCATTCCAGTAATGTATTTAAAAAGTAATTTATTTTTTCATGCCTCACAACCTTTTTGTTTCCATCTAGATAATATGTAAGCTGTCTTGCAGCCAATGCACTGAAATATGTTTTTTCTTCTACACTTCATTTTGTCTTGATTGGACTCGCATAATGAGTGTTTGGCACCCAGGGCAGCGTATTTAATTAAAGTTAAAGTTTTTGTGGTTTTGACCATAGCTCCTCCCCTTTCTAGTTGGCCACAACCCTTCCAATTGACCCCACCCATTCAGCTGTCTCCTACAGCCCCCTTTGATATGAAGTCTCCAGCCGCCACTGATATATATAGATACACACACACACACACACACATATATATATATATATATATATATATATATACATATATATATATATATATATATATATATATATATATATACATATTTCCATTCTAGGCATTTTTTTCATTTAGAGCAGTACTTGTAATAAAGGCTAGGCAGATACCAGAACATATCAAGTAGGCTTCTTTGGGAATACTATATCTGTACTGTGCCTGTTGCTTTACTAAATACAATCATATTGCTGTATAATGTGGAGTAGCATATGACTGCAGGCACCATGTCAACATTTTGCTATCTTGCACTTACAATTGGGGTTGTGGCTTAGTTATTGAGACAAAGTGCTATGCTTCTGCTGCCACAAAGCTGTAGGAGATGCTATAGCTTAGTTATGAGGCCGTGAGCACAAATCTTCTCTTGTCATGATCATCCATGTGACATCATGGACACATTTCCAGGCTTCTGTTATCATTTGCATCCATGTGGAGTTGTGGCTTAACAGTGAAGATATGGGCACATTTCCAAACATAAACAATAAATTATGCATATATGGGTGCATAATTTTTATACCTGCATCTGTATATCACCTAGATCTATGTATGAAAGCTGTTTTGTCCTTTGTTTTTCATCATTGGCAGAATAAGATGTTAACCATGTTGGCAGGCATAGAAGGCAGCTGAGCCTTATGGCACAATGTATTTAGTTTGATTCTTACTTACTCCATTGTACTATATTAAATGAACTGTTTACATAACATATTGACTTAAGAACTCATGATGCCAAGGAATCATAGAGACATAAACCACTGTCTTTTCCTGTCCCTTTGGTTGCAGCTGAAGTGGGTGACTGGGAAGGGATGTGTTTTCCTGGTGGGACCTGAATTCTTTTAGGCATGTAGACAGGTTAAATTGCATGCAACAGCTCAGCCATCAGCACAACAGTTGGTGATGGAGGATGTTGGCAATGGAATGGCATATCAGACAGTTGTTACCATGTCCCTCATGAAGAGCACAGAAAATGGCTTCCCCTGCCACTGCACCAACAGAGGAAGATGTGACCCCCACTCTTAGCTAATCTAACCTATCTCAATCATCTCTTAGATCACAATGATATTTCTCTGGGCTTGTTTGGTGCCAACATGCTGTCTGTACCTCATCCAGTTGTTCCCCATTCTGTTGTCCATCAGCACATTCTTGTGAACTGAGAACACCTCCTCATCCTTATTTGTCTAACCACTGCTGGTTTCTGCCCAGCCCATTTCTCTCCCTTTACATGAATGTGTATGTCCAACCCTGTCCATTTGTACTGTTCTATATTTGTGCGGCCTCACTCCCTACCCTTGGTCACCATCCCTCTCCTTATTTCCCTATTGCCATTGCCAACATTTCTTCACTTTCTTTGTGTAAATGTAGGCTACCTGTCCACCAAAATATATTGTTTCCCCCAGATATTCCTTTAAAGGAAAACTCCATCTTAAAACTCAGAAACATGTTTTTTTTCATTGTATCTTTGTTTTGTGGGTTATTTTAATGCCTTAGAATCACTCCAGATGTTTATTTTACATTTTAATGTGTTTCCCTCAAAATGGCAGATGATGGAGACTGCCATGGTAACATGATTTTCTTTTCTTGCTTTCGTTCCTTCTTCCCAGAATACCTTTCAAGTCCTCTTCATATGAGTCATGCTAGACATAAGGAAGTGGTGTTGCTTTTCGTGCCATTAAGATAGAATAGCAGGACTGTAAAGCACTGTCATCTAAAACATGTTCTTTAAAAGAGCTACTTCTATGTTTCCCTGTCTGAGCCTTGTTTATGTGTCTAAAAGTGCTTTTTCTATGCTATAAATAGCTGTTACCTGCCTTGAACTAAAGAAAGTAGGTAAATAGCAGGCTTTTGTAAAGGGATTCTTTTGTAGTTCTTAAAGAACTGACAGACCTCCATATTCTCATGCTGTGGTGTGAAAACTCTCACTGCAGTGAATGATTCTTGCTGTACATGTATAAGTTACAAGTAGTAGGAATCCAAACTAAGCCTGCTACTCCCCAGTGCCTCCGATTGGAAGTTTTTTTTTTCTTCTCTCATGAATTATACAGAATTAAAATGTGCTTTATTAGTTTCTTAACTATCTCTGTTACATTTACCCCCTTTTTCTATTTCATATTTATTTATACTTTATACTTTGGCAACCAGGAAAGTAAACTGGTCCCAGGAACCTTTTCATCCATGACTCAGGTTACATTGGCAAAAATAATAAAAGTAATAAATGTACTTAGCAATATAAAGAAAAAATACTGTCATAAAGATATTGACAAAGACTGCATGTGCAACATGTAGCCAATGTGCACTTTTTTTAGAGATTATCGAAAACTCACTAACTTTAACATCACTCAGTTTAACTCCATATTGTCTAGTATTGACTGGACTATCCTCGGGCAGATTCCCCTTGATAATGCAGTGATTACATTTAATAGCATTTTCTTAGACACTCTCAATGCCCTTGTCCCCTCCAGGAGAACTAGAATTAAATCTAATTATGCTCTCTGGCATTCTAAGGATACTAGGTCTCTTATGCACAAGCAAGATAGTGGTTGGAAAGCCTGCATTAAAACAAAAGAACTACCCTTGCTACAAAACTAAAAACAACTGCAAAATTGAAAAAGTCCTACTACAACTCTCCCCAAATCAATTCCAAATCCACCCTCATAAATTCTGGTAGACCAGACTCTTAACAAAATCCTCTCTCCTGGTTTTCCTTCCAACCACTCCCCGTTCCCAAATAATACTCCCCTTGAAACTACTACACTCCTCAATAAACACTTCATTGACACTGACCAAAAACTCACACTGCCAATAGCCAACACATCTACTTCCCACACCCATTCTATCCCACTCAATAAAAAACTTCTTCTCCTTTCAACCTGCACCTACTTCCTACATTGTCACTTCTACTGAAGCTTAAACCCTGCTCTCCCTCCACCGATAATCTCCTTCCAATCTTCTTTAAACTAGCTGCTGAATCCATAGCCTATCCTGTATCCCTATTAATTAATAGATCCATTCAAGAAGCTACAGTGCCTTCCATCTGGAAATCCTTCTTCATCTTCCCCTTGCACAAATGGGGGAACTCAACCAACCCATCTAACTATAGACCTATCCCCATCCTTTCCCCTTCTCTAAAATACTTGAAAAATGCATACATACACAGCTTCTCAACTATCTCCTCCAAAAAAACCTTCTTACTCCAACTCAACATGTTTTTGGCCAAACCATAGCACAGCCATTCCCCTCCTATCCTTCACTCACTCAGCTGGTGAGGCCCATGACAACAACCAATTCATAGCCTGTCTCTTCCTTGACCTCACCAAAGCTTTTGACACTGTATCTCACCCCTTACTCTTATCTAAACTAGCTAATCTCAGTCTATCTGATGCCTCTCTAGGCTAGTTCTCTAGATACCTCTCTTGTAGGCAATAATATGCCAGATGGATCTTTTCCTGCTCACCCTCCATTCCAGTTCCATGCGGTGTTCCCCAAGGTTCCACCTTAGGTCCCCTCCTGTTTAACATCTTCACTAATGAACTTCACACAGCCTGCAAACAATCCTCATTAATTCAATATGCAGATGACCCAACTCTCATCTCCTTCTCCAGTAATATCTCTGAACTCCATACTCTAACCCAAAACACCTTTCTAACCATTGAAAAGTGGCTGTCTGACAATCTACTCATCCTAAACCCCAAAAAAACAAACTCTTGCTGTCAATAAATAAAATAAATAAATGCTTGACAGTGAATAAGTAAAACATTAAGCAACATTTATGTATACATTAATAATGCCTAACTCTAAAACATTAAGCAACATTTATGTAAACATTAATAATGCCTAACTCTATGTTAAGTTTATTATAAATAAAAAATTGTATGCCCCATATTGGGTCTACGTCAAATTAATGAAAACCCAGTTATCCAAAAATTAAATCGCCAAGATGAAATGTCTAAAGCCTGATTTTAATGTACGAAAATATTGAGAAAACTTTTCTCTGGGTAAGTATCCAGTTGACCAACATTTCAAAAAGAAACACACCGCACTATAGCCAACTCACCCAGGTTGTGGGGGCTCACCCCCGACTAAATATACCAACACCAAGATCAAACTAAAATGGAGAAAATAGCAAATTTTCCCATACTGGTGAACTGGATGCCTATTCTGAGAAAAGTGTTGTCAATATGGACATTTATTAAAATCAGGTTTTGGACATCTCAGCTCAGAGATTTCATCTTTGGGTAAATGTTTTTTTTTTGTTAATCTGAAGTAGACCCATACAAATATATATGTATTATTATGAGTGTGTATGTGTGTGTGTGTGTGTGTGTGTGTGTGTGTGTGTGTTTTTATATATATATATATATATATATATATATATATATATATATATATATATATATATATATCTATAGACATACATGGCTTTCATTCTTTTTTTATATCAGCTGCTGTGTTCCTTACTTTAGCAGGATTAATTGCCTAAGGTTAACAGCCGTACATGCCAGGGTAATCTACAGATTTATCTGTGTCTATGATATGTCACGCAGGTAGAGACAAATTCCTTTGCAAAGTATGTGTGAAGTTAAGATTAAAAAAAGGAGGTGTGCTTTCCCTTCCTTTGATTCCAATACAAGGAAAGGAAAGTTTTAAAATGTATAAGCATGTTTTTGGTACCTACACAATACTGGAACCATATTGTACAGAAAAAAAAATAAGGATTGCGTTAAACTGTAAGAGAGGGTGGATTTGTCCTTTAAACATCATCTTTGTGGGTACTTCTGCTTGCTATATTCTACCCTTCCCCTTTTCTACACTTTCATTGAACCAGTAACAATCTAAATTAATAGACATTAGACAGTGGGGCGAATACACTGTGCAGTAATTATTACACGGTGCTTACAGGGGAGCCTGCTGCAGAATGGTATGCCTCATGCTTTCTACTTGTGTAGAATATTAAGAGTTTCTCATTAGCTTATAGGTGATTGTTATTCTATAGACTGTTGGCTGCTTTGTGCCTTGGTTGTTTTTTGCATTTTAGCATTGCTCTGATTTCCATACCGCTGTGCAGTAATCTCCTCAGGACTGCAGTTTGCTACATTTTGGATATTCATATGAACTTTCCTTTTCAGCATATCAAAACTATGTGGCACAAGTGTTGCTATGGCAGCAAGCAGCACATCCCTTTAAAAGTGCAGAGAACAATATCAAATGCCTGCAAACAACCTGAAACACAAAAAGACGGAAATAACAGCAGCAGTGTAACACATATACAGAAACTACATAATAATGTTTAGAAAGGGATGCAATCTTCACAACACTAACCATGAAAACAAGCATACTTCTCATGTGTGTGAAAACGTGTCATATACATGCATATGTGGATATACACATATAGTAATCAGGCCAAAACCAAACTGTTAGCTATGGGAAAATATAATGGACAGACAAGCAAATAGAGACAGTTCCCCATTTTCCTTTCGAAGGAAGGATGAAGTCAGTGAGCCATTAGCAATGCAAGGAATTTATGTCTCATCTCTATCTCTCTGATATATCTATCTATCTATCTATATATATATATATATATATATATATATATATTTTTTTTTGCTACCAAAATGAACAGAGATGCTCCACAGACAGAAAATTGAAAGACAGGTGTTTGATTTTCCATGTTGCTGAGCATCTCCATGTTCAAAAGTTCAATCAGCTAATCCACATGACATTCGCTCTAATGCACTCGAAGTACTGTACAGAGATTGTGGTACTGTGCGTTTGGGAAATTCATCTCTTTCCTCACTGTAGTGTGATCTCAGAGTTGGAATATATAATTAGCAGGGGGTGGAGGGCACATCCCCCACAGGGGGGATGCAGGGGGGCTTGGCCCCCTGCAATAACGTGATGTGAGGTGTAGGATAGGAGTTTCATTTTCACTCAATAGTTTGGCTTTTCAAGGATTTAAAACAGATATACACACACAAATATATATATATATATATATATATATATTTACACTGATGCACATAAAAATCACTCACAAATGAATAAAGAAAAAATGTCCATTTATTTTCACCAACATAAGTGGCTTCTCCCCACAAATGACAAAAGATCCAGGTTTTGCCAAAATTTTTTCAAAGTTGTGTGAACACTGATTTCTCCTTTTTAATTCAAATGGTATATTATGACAACCACCAATTAAAAGCTGAATTCAATACCAAAATAGTGGTTTATAATGAACCCACCTCAATAATTGCAATACTATGATGTCACCAAGTGGCTGAGAAAGATATTACAAGATAAATAATAGGAAAGAATCTCTAGCCAGGAAAACAATTTTTTTTTCTTATGATTATTAAACACAGAATTGTGTAAAATAATTGCATCATTCATATTTCAAAATTCTTCATTTAATCCTTGTCTCATTAAGGACCCCAGTGACTCCATCTATTTTCTTTCCTTGTGATTTAAAATACTGTTCCTAAAGGTTTTCGTTTGAAGAACTGACACCTGATCAATGTCAATAAAGGAAAATAAAGCAGTCAGATGGTGTCCCACATGATTATATAATGGACCTCCCTCTCTCTCTTACATCTTAAGTCATTTAAATGAATAGCAATTCTCTGTTTCTAACGGAGAGAGATCTGTCCAACATAAAAACAACCATACTGGCATACCATTGGCTCCACACCAAGCATATACACCAAATGTCTGAACTTGCAGTTCCTCTTATACTGAGCAGGATTGCTATTGCAGCAACACGTCATCAGTAGGGTCAAACTAACCTGTCTCACGATGGTCTAAACCCAGCTCATGTTCCCTATTAGTGGGTGAATAATTCAGCGCCTGGTGAATTCTGCTTCAGAATAATAGGAAGCTCCAACATCGAAGGATCAAAAAGTGACATCACTATGAAAGCGTGGCCACCACAATCCCTGTGGTAACTTTTCTGACACCTCATCTCATGCTTAAAACCCAAAAAGGCAGAAGGATCATGAGGACCTGCTTTCACAGTCTGTAGTCATAATGAAATCACTGGTTTCACTTGTAGGAATGTGTTGTCAATATGATAGTTGCTATTTATTTTTTATTTTATTTTATTTTACATTTGATTACCAGGAAAGTCTGACTGGACACAAGTTCTTTTTCACCGGAGGCCCAGGGAGAAAAGAACCATAAAATACAAACATGTTTACTATATTATAGAAGTGGATTACTTCCCAAAGGATAATATTATGCATTTCTTGGCACTTAGCTTTAGTCCAAATAAGTTATTTGTCTGTGTCAGCCCTTCCCAGAAAACATTAGTGTCGGTGGGGTGGGATTCTAAGACTGCTAATAATTTGTAAACATCTGCATATTTAGTCAACCAGATGACCTTGACAAAGGCCGAAACTTCATAGATGAGGTATGCTTGGCACAGAAACCTGACTTTTTAGTCAGTTCATCTTGAGCTAACAATATGGGCACTTGGAAGGTGCCCTGAGTCTTTGGAAGCTGGCTGACTGTTATATACTCGGCAGGATATAACCATATAGCAAAGGCTACTGCAACAGTGATCATTTGAACATCTACTGTTATGTAAAGTTTTCTTATACAGATGAATTTTCCTGAGATGACCAACTTGTTTTTCACTCTTCTTATACTGATGCAGTAAACATAAGGAAGCAGGTGTTTTCATTCATTTGAAGTATGAAGTCATAATTAAATGATCTTCCTTGAAAATAGCCTTTAATAATACAGCATAAAACATTATATTAACAACATCACTACTTTTGCAACTCAGTACACATTAATGACTTAGACTGTTATTGTAGTCTACAGTGCAGTACATTATTTCACTAAAGTATAGCAAACTGGCCAAACAAATTAAAGATAACCAAGGGAAAAATTTATAGTAATACAGGGATAGTGTTTCATTGTTGTGACACTATTTAATGAAGCATTTATTAATGCAATGATGCATTTTTTCAGAGAATAAAATGCACACTTCAACGGTCATTTGTTAAATTGCTGATCTTATTTTATCAGCGATAAAAATATGAATTTTTGACTTAGGAGTTTATGGTAAGACTATGGCACTACTACTCAAATTGAATGTTCAGCACTAAATTTCATTGAAGTATGGCTGAGAGTGGTAATAAATAAAAGTGCAAATAATTAATTAAAAGCATTCATATAAAACATTACTAGTAATACAGCTGGTTCTATTCAGGTCTATATTATATGCTCCAAGAGACTTTTCTTCGAACATATAATCATCGACACCTAAAGAGCGAATGCCCTAAAGTGCACACAGCTACGTCCAAAAATGTTTTCCTCAGGAAAAAATTCACGGGGCTGTACATAAAAAAACAGAAACTTCAAAACCCTTCTGACGTGGGGGGCTGTGCCCCACACACACCCCTAACTAAACATACCAACTCTGAGACTGCTCTATATTGGGGAAAATAGCAATTCCCGATAACGGCCAACTGAATTTTCCTAAGGAAAAAATTTGTGGACATGGCTGTTCACCCTTTACAGCATTTGGTCTTTAGGTGTCAATGATTATATCTTCAAGGAAAATTCTCTTCAAGCATATAATATAGACCCGTTCTATTCTACAATAGGTATTACTAAAATATAATGGTAATAATGCATACTACACTAGTAAAGGTTCTGAGCTATTGAATACTGGTTAGAAAATCTTACAACATAGCTCATACCTGCAGCTATAGCATAACCTTTACTTTCTAGTCTATATTTGTCTTAGTATAATAAACATCACTACCTGAAATACATTACAGCATTGAATGTTAACATACCACATTTGTAAGTGCTGTCAGTGTGCCCACTACATATTTAGCACTTATAATTAAACTGTTCTTCTATTTCTTACAGGACAAAAATGAGAAAGGGAAAAAGAAGCAAGACGATTTCCACATTCTGGACGAGGAGCACCTGCAAATAAGTGTGAAATTTATTTTGCAGACCAGATGTTAGCAATACTGTTAAATAAGAGCAGCATCAGGAGATGTATTTGAGTAACTCTAGAAGAATATAAATAAATTAAATTCAGTACTAAACATGTAACGGACCTTACTGATGATGCTGACACCTGAAAACAATAAAAAAAGTTTTTGGACTATATAATATGCCAAAGTGCCATCTAATACATTTAGATAACTGACAAAAAACATATGTACCATTATAATGAATTTAAACAGGATAGAGAGTGGTAGTCACAATCCTTGATATAATTTGAAGAAAAAATGACAGTCCATTTCTATTTAAGTCAATGATTCCACCACATGTGTACTGCTAGAAACTCAGACGTTCTACAAGTGTGTCTCATAACACAAACTAATGCACAGATACATAGATAGATAGATAGATAGATAGATAGATAGATAGATAGATAGATAGATAGATAGATAGATACTCAAAACATCTATGGATTTCACAGTGAGCCTCCCTCTTTCGAAATAACACCTCCTGCAAGTTCTTCTTCTATAACAATATAAATCCAAATTAATGTTACATCCTGTTTTCTAACTTTATTTCAAAGTGCAAAGTGCAAAATCACAAAACTTGCAGCTACACCAAGCATCTTTATCAACAGCAAAGTGAATACAAATGGGTGTCCATGACATTTTATATCATATATGTGCAGCAATGCACATTAGCATTTCATTTTGTTTCTCTGAATCACAAATGCAAGAAAGGCACTGTATTAGCATGTCATAGGTGTGGCATGTACATATTCATTTAGATTATGTAGCCTTTTACATCAACTTTCTTTGGGACTGTTGAAGGCTTCATAACATAAATAATGAACTATTAATCACAGTGTGTATGTCTGCATATATAATTACCACTGACTACCACATTATATTACTAACATTGTGTCTCTTCTATTTTTTTAATTCATATGCTTTTTTTACCCCCAGCATTACTGTGTCAAATGCTACATATTTTTCCCTGGAATAATAAAAGATTTTCAAGCAAGGCCTCTCTATAAGCTTGTTTTTACTATGACAATCATGATGAATCTTTCCAGGATAACACCTACAAAATTTTAACTATTGATGACAGGTGACTTTACCTTGGACAAAAAAAATTATATACAAATGAGTAAATATTAGTCACAAAGAAGATTAACATTAGCAAGAGATTTTCTTGTATTTTTTGTTGTTTGAAATGTGACATTAAACAAATAGCATGAATGGGTATTTGTAACATATTCCAAACTTTGTACAGTCACACAATAGGAAGTAGTCCAAATTACCAATAAGAGCACATGTTCAGAACATATAGTACTAAGGCTTAACTATCTTAATTGCTTAATTAATACAAAAAAAAACATACTGACTGGTGTTTTCTCTCAGCATTTTGATGTAACACCATACTACTTTTGAGTCATAAACTAAAAGGCATTCAGATTTACTCTGATAAAAGTCTACAACTACCTTGTAAATATCTTGTGGGGAAAAAAACTATGCCCAGTTTGTGAATGCTGCATTTACTTAATATTTTACGTAATGAATAATACATGGATAACTGGATGGGAAATAGAAAATACCTCCCTGGGATTCCACCTGTGTCCCTGCTGGACAGTGGCATTGGGTGCTGGTTTGTCTATACTTGGGCTAAACTCTTGGCTAGGCTTATAAGGCCCTCAGAGCCAATAGCCTAGTAACTTCCTATCATGTTTGAATGTTTGAATGACACTATTAAATGCTAAATAAATTCTCTTTAGGAATAATTCTCTATCTGTATAGGAGTAAAGTACATTTCGCAAGAAGGAACATAGAGGAGGATGCATACAATGTATAGCAGCGATTAGTGTATTAAAATGTGTAAAAGTAAAAGCACAAAACTTTAACAAGGAATCACTCATCACTCACAGAAGTTGCTTACCACAGCTAGGTCAGTTTACATCATGGTGAAATAACATGACTCAGAGACAGCTATGACCACAGTGTGGAAGATGTCATAATTGTCTCATAGGCATGACTCCAAATTATGCTCTAACAATAGTGGTGTTAGACATGATGGTGGGAGCATTTTCCCTGGTGGCCCATGCACTGCACTTACAAAGGCACCCTCCTACTCTCACTCACGTACTTACATATTCAGGCACGCATGAATATGTACACATGTGCATACATACACACACACACACACACACACACACACACACACACACACACACACACACACACACACACACACTCCCCACCCGCCATGTACATTCACACATCAACAAACAAGCATGCTCCAACATGCACACATGCACACGTATGTAAAAGAAAAAGAATAAACATCCAGCAAAGCTATAAGATAAAGCAAAACTTTAATAACATATAAAATAGGCAAGCGCTTTCATGCCTAACTGGCACTTCCTAAGACCATATAAATAATCAGCACTTTAAGTATACTTAAATATAGCAGCATGCAATTACAATCACCCCCAAGTACGTCACGTGGTTTAAGTACTGGTTTGAAAGAGACAGTTTCATTCAAACATAGACCTTTATCTATTTGTAGTTTCAAAATCCATTTTAATTATATACACTCAGTCCTACTTGCACCTTCACCTCCTCTCAAGTCAAAATGCATCAATTGTAGTACAAAAATCTTATCTTAAAATTAAAAATATGTTTATTGCCATAAGAATCTGCATGCTTAGCTAAAACATTAACTTTATTTATTTATTTCACATTTGTTTACCAGGAAAATCCATCTGAACCAAAGGCCCATTTTCAGTGGAGGCTTGGGGAGAAAAGCTCCACAGCATAGATTACAGATCATACATATCACACAATTATGAAATTACAAATAATTAAAATGCTTTGAAAAGAAACAATCATATTCTAGTTTACCAGCTTATACAGTTGACCACATTTTGCAAAATAAAGGTGATGATGATGAGTGCATGTTACATAGAACTATTAGCAATAAGCTCTGATGAACAATAGATTATTTTTTCTAATATCATTCTGATATTCAAGAATCACCAGTCTGGTGTGAAAGCTTTGTTGGAGTTTTTTTCTTTTTCTTTTATTTTTGTATTGCCATTGTTAAACACTCCTTTATTCATTCAGGTTGCTCGTTTTTTGGATATACACATACATATACCTAGTATCTCAGATTTCCAGGACAGATCATAGATAATTAGCATTAGCCACTCCTCTAGATTGCCATAAAAGTACACAGAAATACCTGTGAGGCCTCTCTTTGTGCTAAGGCTCCATCTTGTTGGAATTTCCAGTGGCAGTGTGGTGTTAGAATTAGAGAGACTTGCTGTGATTGGGAAAATTGCCATACTAAGGCTTCATGCTTAAAATAAGCCTTTCTGAATACCAGCCAGTGTTAAATACATTACAATTAATTTAGGAATACTCATCAGCAGCTTTAGGCACCAGTGAACCATGTGGTCACTGTGGGACCCATGTTCCTGGGGGCCCCAAACACAGCAAGGTATCTTATTTTAGTATTTTGCAACATGTCTGTCAAACTAACAAAAGCTAGTACAGCAGTCCTGTATAGTTATTTATATCTCCTTCAAAATTCAAAAACATCTCTAGTTATAGTAACAGTGTTTTATCAAATAACAGGGTTCCTAATTCCATTCACTATTCTACCACTGACACAGTGCCCCTGGCTTAGTTAAATCCTGCTGGTGGACATTTTCTCCACTAAAACCAACAACATAGCCAGCTTTTGTTACTGCAGTTGCTGTGGTTGCAAGGGGGGGGGCTTAATCATCCTTAACTGTGTGGGGGCTCCACAAAAAGTACTGCTGGTTGGGAATAGTAAGGAAAAAATTTATTAATTTCCTGATCTTACTCTTTAGTCTGAATAGGGATGTAAAATGACCCTGTTAAGATAAAGCTGGTAATGAATATAAGCAAGGTAAGCACTAGGGAGATCAGCAGCCCAGACTGTCTGTTCTCAGTGCAAACCTTTGGTTTTAAGAATTCTTTCAGGGAGATTTAATAAAACTGGTAGAACACCAGGTACTATACTCTCAACTTATTTATTGAAGAATTCAGCGCATTACCAAACGTAATAGCAGAATAAAGTATCAAAATCAGGAACATATTCTAAATGTTACCCTAATTCACTTAAAAAAGTAAACAGAATAACACATGCATTTTTGGACAATAAGAAGTATAAAATTCTGTTTTCTGGATTCATTGGCTAATCCTGAATGATCTACTAGCAAATCTAACTTTTTACAAAGGACAGAGCAAAATTATCAGCAAAATCAGGGAAGGTCTGTGAAACTGAAGACAGTGACAGGTGTGCATTACTCCTCACTAAGGTAAATAAATCTGACTCACCCCTGCTGCTGTTTGATGACTGCTAAACAGCTTTCATTGATCTAGTGTGGCAGTACCGGTGCTACAGAATGTATTGACATTTGTATGTATTAATATCTTTCTGTCTCCACTTGCCCAAACCACATTATTTTAGTTGCATTACCTCTGGTGATGAGCGGACTTGTTCGACATTTGTATTTCACTGGACATATTCAGGTACCAGATCTGCTGTGCTTCCTTTCCTCTCTTACACTACCGAACCAGTAAACAACCTTTCTGAAGCAAACTAAAACCAAAATAGTGTTATTACCTACTTGTATCAGCTTTGCTCTACTGCCTTACCTCTCACACACTACCAGACCAGTAAACAACCCTTCTGAGCAAACAAACTACTAAAATAGTGTTATTGCTTACTTGTATGTCCTGCATTTTTATTTATTTTTCTTTTTAAGCAATACCCTTTTATTAGTTATAATTTATTTTGTATCAGGCATCTGCACATCACCAGAATGTGACCCCCCCCTCCAAACACACACTCTTCACCCTGTAGTCTCTCCTCAAACTTATAAAGCACATTATCTTAGGTACTAACTTAATAATTTTCACTTAGTACAAAAGGGATCTTTCAGCAGTCAACATAATATGTTTTTAAGCATTTCACATTTTTGCACAGCATTTGTGCTATGGGCCTCGTCTGTTTGTAACCCCCACTTGGTTATTTACTTACCTGTTCCTCTCTGTCACACCTTACAGATTGTTTTTTGTTTGTTTTTGTGTTGGCTCTATCTGACTCAGGCCTACCCCACTACTCTTGGGCTCACTCCATTCCTCTACCCTACCCCCATTCTCACCCACCCACACTTTCACTATACTTATACTCTAGGCACTTAGTGCCCTCCCACATAACTTTCCAGTCAAGTCCAATTACACTTACTCCTCCCTCATCTCAGATCATAACCACACCCCACACTATAACCTACAGTCCTCCCTACTATACACATTTACGTCACTCCCATTTTCATTCCACCTGCTATTCTAAAAAATCTCTCTACCATACCCTTCTTAACCATGCTCCTACATTTGTCTATAGCTTTCCTACTATTCCTGCTCACTTCCATTACTTCTTATCATAACCTCCACTATGAAAACCAACACCACTCTTCCCTTCTCCAATAACAGCTACTCTATCATTACATCATTTACCATCTCACCCTCTTTACATAACACCTCTTTTACTTACCTATTTCATTACAACATACTCCAGTTACCCCCACCCTAATTCCAAGGTTCAAACTTAAACATCTTACACTCAAATCTCTTGCTCCCAAACCCAACCCACCAGTCACCATCCACTTGCTAGCGGGTGACATCCACCCTAACCCAGGACCATCTACTTAATTCCCAGTCACTGCTAAAATAAATCCCCTCAACCTAACTAATCACTACATCCACCCACACGGGTCTATATCATATTATCATACGATGTAAATAGCGAACGCTATTTCATTGTACCGATAATATCGAAACAAAATATCAAACAAGTGGAACAGCGTTCGCTGCTCTGTAAAAAAATATAAACTTAAACACAAATTTAAGTGGGGGGCTTTGCCTCCCACCCCCCCATGTAGAGGGGTTGTGCCCCCCACATACCCCTACTTAAATATACCAACTCCGAGATCGCACCATAGTGGAGAAAATGGCAAAGTCCAGAAGACGGCCCACCGGTTTTTTTCCCTGGGAAAAATTTGATGTTCCATGACTTCGCTATTTTGCCATTTCAACAGTATCAAATTGACTAAATAGCATTCGCTATTTAGTCCATTCGATAGCGTCATGTAGACCACCCACACTACATCCTCATCTTCCTGTATCCCACCCCCTACTCTCCCAAGAACTTATATACTCTATCCATCAATGTACAAAGCCTATTGAATAAAGTCACTTACCTTCATGCATGTATCTCAAATTATTCTCCTTGCTAACTAGCCCTATCAGAAATCTGGCTTAACCCTCATATCCCTAACACAGATATTCCACCCCCTGGCTACAACATATACCAATTAGATAGAACCACAAAAAATCTGGAGGTGTAGCAATCCTTTATTCTGAAAAGCTGATCCTCTCTCCCCTACCCATTACTATACCTGACTTCCCTACATAAATTCTTATTCTAAACTGCCACCTAAACAATCACAAAAAGCTTGATATCACTTCAATATATTTCCCACCTGGCAAGGACATTTCTTTCATTGAAAACATACTTTCCTGGGTGCCACAAAATATATCCTATGAAACTATCCTGCTAGTAGATATAAATATTGACTGCACTACCCTTGACACCTATTCCTCTGCCCAAAGCATCCATTTGTTTGGCTTTACTCAACTAATTACTACTACAAGACTAAAAAAAAATATCAATATCAGCTCAACCCTCAACTGGATCCTAACTAGTGACCCCCACCTCTATTATAATCCTAGAAACCTTCCTGATGCCTTACCCATCAGTATTCACAGATATACTCCCCATCTAAATAAATTACATCTATACAAATTCTGCCATAAACTCTTGGATTTCAACCCCAACATTTTCAATGACAGGCTCTCCTATGTTAATTGGTCTACCATATACTCGCTTCCTTCTTGATGATACGGTACTAGAATTCAATTGCATCTTTCTTGGTATACTTGACTCACTAACACCCCTTGCAAAGTAACAATAAAATCCAACTGTGCCCTCTGACTCAGTAAAGATACTCGTACACTAATGCACAAAAGAGACTCTGCCTGGAAAATCTGGCAGAAAATGAAATCCCCTTCTCACTACCAATTATTTAAAGAAATAAGAAACCACACCAAAAAACAAGTTTATAATGATGATAAAACATTTTACCTCAAGATACAATCCACTCATTAATCCAACCCCCCAAATTTCTGGAAAAATATTAACTCTATTCTTCACCTCAGAAACCCCAAACTCCCAGCCCCTGCCTCAACCTTGCAGACAAAGACAATGCCTCCCTGCTTAACCAGTTTTTTTATTGATACCATTAGCAAATTAACTAATGCCAACTACAACCTCTCACAAAAACACTTCCTCAAACCACAAATAATGAAACATGCTTCTCCCTCAACCCTATCACAATTTCCTGCATAAGTCTCTCCTTCTAAAACGTAAACCTTGTTCTCTCTCTGCTAACAATCCACCCCAGGTTTTTAAAACTTCCAGCTAACAGTATTGGCTATCCAGTCTCAATACTTATTAATAGATCTATTAGAGAAGCTACAGTGCCCTACATCTAGAAGTCTTTCTACATGATTCCCCTTCACAAAGGTGGCAATTCCACTGATCCATCCAATTATAGACCCATTGCTATATTATCCCCACTATCCAAAATGATTGAAAAATGCATACATAACCAGCTACTAAAATTCCTCATCCACAATAAGCTCCTTACTCCTACCCAACATGTATTTCGACCAAACCACAGTACCTCTACTGCCCTTCTACCCTTCACTCACACTATTGCAGAAGCTAGAAATAATGATAAAATGGTCTCTTGTCTGTTCCTAGACCTTTCAAAAGCATTTGATACAGTATCGCACTCCAAACTGGTTGGCGTAAACCTTTCCACCTCAACTCTCTCATGGTATTCCATCTATCTCTCAGGCAGACTACAATCTGTCAAATGGCACTCTTCTTGCTCTATATTTCTATTAATACACACTGGTATACCACAGGTCTCTATCCTGGGACCTCTTTTTAACACCTTTACCAATGACCTTCATTCTTCTTCTACACAACCCTCATGCAATACACAGATGACTCTACGCTGATCACATCTTCAAGCTCAGTCTCACAACTTCAGACACTTACACACCAATCTTTCCTCTCTGTTGAAAGCTGGCTTAATGAAAATCAACTTATTCTGAATCCAAAAAAGCAAAACTCCTTAGTGATCACCTTAATCCCTCCTTCTCCATCACATCCCTAAATAAAACCATCATCAACACTGAAACTTATAAAAAGTTACTAGGGATGACAATTGATGACCAACTAAAATTTGACTTACACATCCAGAAATCAGTTAAGAATACCAATGAAAATCCTGGTCTTTTATATTGTAATAAAAAAATTCTATTTCCCAATTCCAGACTGTCCCTGGCACAAGCTTATCTAATTCCAAGCCTCCTCAATGCAGCTCCAGTTCTTACTAACCTGCAATCTTATCTGCTTTCCAAACTGGAACAGACTTATAATAAAACAGCAAAATTTGCAGCTAACTTACCTAATTCTACCCAGCATTTTCTAGCTCTAAATAAACTACAGTGTATTGAAGTTCCCCATCAACTCAAATTATGTCACCTCCATATAATCTACTTTCTTGTCAATGAGCCAACTGCTTGTCCCTCTCTCTCCAAACTAGTTACTTACTGTACCCCTTCCTGCCCCTTACACAGTACTGACAAACTCCTTCTCCAAACTTATAGTTCCAAAATAAACACTGGTAATCCTCAATATAAATCCTCCATAACAAAATTCTGGAACAACCTCCCTGCCAATTTACAGTGCATTACTCACACTAACCACTGCAAAAAAGAACTAAAGAACTTTCTCCTGAACTCTTGGCTTTGCTCCTGCCATGACACAACCTAATCCTATTTCTATTACCTATTATCTTCTATACCTCTCCCACTGGACAGTAAGTTTGCTGGCTCTGCTCTGTTAGCTAATGGACTATATACTCTGAATGGAATGTACAATGCTTTCATCATTCTATTTTCTTGGTTATTATTAAGTTTTTTTTCTTAGTTACAAATGCATACTATCTAACTATATATATATATATATATATATATATATATATATATATATATATATATATATATATATATATTGAAATTGTCTTTGTTTCTTTGTGAAATCTATTACTTTTAAAATTGTAATTGTCTTTCTTTGAGCTTTTCTACTCAGGTCTTCACAGGAAATGGGCCTGTGCTCAGTTGGACTAAACCAGTTAACAAGTGTGAAATAAATAAATACATTTCCTAAAATAAGTATAAACGTAGTATTGTTATGGTGTGTGTGTGTGTGTGTGTGTGTGTGTGTGTGTGTGTGTGTGTGTGTGTGTGTGTGTGTGTGTGTGTGTGTGTGTGTATGTGTAAAAAATCTCACTGATTTTTATTTGTGCATACACCCAATTAAGCCAGGACACATACATTATTCTTCGGTGTATCAGCAACATATGAAGCTAACAAGTAATTATATTTCAGAAATAAAGCATAAAATTTATCCCAGAACATACAGACAATTCAGTCTTCAAGGAGTCTAGAAGTCCTCAATCCTCAGAATGTAAAAAGTGACACAAGAAGCTCCCTTAATCATACTTAACTGTGCAGGGCCTCACAAAAGCTGTTTCTTGTTGGGGGAAATGACAAAAATATGTATTCATTTTCTGATTACACTCTTTAAACTGAACAGGTCTGACACTGTTAGGATAAAGCTGATAATGGTCTCTGCTCTCAACTGCACCCATTCCAAAACCAGCCATGTTCAGAAGTATGTGTGGCTATTACTTCTTTAATTTTCATCACAGTCAAACCATAGAGATGTGCACATGAGGTAACTATAGCTTGTGTTTGGGCTGAGAACATTGTGGTCATTGTTTCTTTTACTTTTCTCACAGACCTCAGAGGTGTACAAAAAAGGTTACTGTAGCAGTTTACTATCTAGTTGCAACAAGGTAGAATGCATTACTGCAATCATTATTTTTTACTTCCATATCAGGCAAGTAGCTGTCTTTGACAGTGAGAATTGAGGAGTGAGGAGGCATGCTATGTATATTAATATTAGCAGTCACTTGAAATACATGACTATTGTAATTTGAACACCTCTTTTCATCCAAGTCTCACACCAGACAGTGACTGTCTTTTTTGGGGAGACTATGGAGGCAGGCAGTAGTCCAAGATATGACCAATGTATTCAGACAACAATAGACTTTCTAGTTTATTGTGAGCTACTATTTTGTAATCTTTGAACATTAAGACTTGGACATAACTTATGTCTACCTTAAAAGAAAAAAATAAGACTGAAATTATTTTATTACTCGTGTTTTTTGTTTAGGACACCACTGGATTAAAAGGTTAGGAAAATGTTCTAAAAAGAATCCCAGAATACCTATAAACATATGACTTCTTGGACCCTGGCTTATCTGAGTTATTTCCTGAATGGTTATTACTGTACTGTCTTTGTCAAGAAAGGTCTGTTGAAAGGATGCAAGGAAAACTAAAGCTGAACAGCAACACAGTTTCTTTCCTTAATCATAATTTCTGTTCAAGCCATCACTGGATGAAAAGGCTGTGTAAAAAGAAAAAAAAATGAATATGTACTTCAGAGCATATAGACAGTTATGACTTCTTGAAAAAAAATTATTAATATGTATTTGTTTTTGTTTACTGGGAAAGTCCAAATGGGTAATACCCATTTTCAACACAGGCCCAGGGAGAAAAGCTCCATTTGCTTACATTGCATTATACCTTAAGTTCCAGTTGAACAGAGAGTAGTTGCATTTCTGTTTACATTTATACATAAACAGTAGTTACATTAATACATTGTAAGATTTTACAGACGTGGAAGTTACTAAAGAGAAAGACAACATGCAACTTAGTGGGATTGTACAGGTAGCAGTTATGTATAAAAAACTGTTTTGCCATTTCAGTGAGAGGTTGAGAGTATTCTGTTTAAGGAGAGCATTTGGAGAGTATCATATGGTGAACACAATGTCTTAACCTGGTGATGAGCCTGTGCAGGACCAGGATTGGTTAAAATATTATTTAAAACAGTGGTTTAAAACTATTAAGTTTGTAGGAGAGTTTTATTTGCGGGAATACTATTCCAGAGTTTAGCACTGTATTGAGAGTAGAGTGAGTCGCCTGCACCATTATTTGACTTATTTACATGTAATAAGAATTTGTTACTAGAGAGGAGGTCTGTTTCTGAACAGCAGGTTATTAATAAGATATGTAATACAGGGGATATTTCTGGATGGTGAAAATTAGTCTGTGTGCTGTATTTAATTGTAACTATCATAGGTAGTTCTGTAGTTCAAGCCAGTTTAATTGCTTTAAACTATGACAGTGGTGGATCCTATGAGGGAGATTGCTGGCAAATTTAACTACCTTATTGTAACAGGAGGCAAGTGCCTTTCTTTGAATACCATTTAAGTTTGTTAGTGTAGCAGCTGTGCATAATAGAGTTGCCAATAATAAGGTGGTGGCTAGAGTTGTTCTTGCAGTATCTGCAAGGAATCCATTGAATCTATAAAGGGAGCCTACTTATGAATGGGTCCATTCTTATCATGGTATCAGAAACCCAAAAGATTTGGAGAAATTCAAAAAAAACTACAGGGAACCTAGTTTCTGGTGAGTAGATCTGATGGTGTGCAGTATATGCTGATTGTAATCAATTATAACACCTAGAAGTTTACTGTGAGTTACGGTTGCAATGCAGTATTATTTGCTAACTTTATGGTAAAAATTGCTTTTGATTTTGGCAACGTTTTGAGGTAAAAAGCATTAACTTACTTTTCTTGGGGTTGAGTAGGAGGTTTGATTCTTTCAGCCAGGTTTCTACAGAGGAGAAACATTTGGGGGGTAATGTCTTGGAGCTTATTTATTGTTGAGGCCACACATATTAATGCTGAGTCATCTGCATACTGAACTAAACTAGTATGGTGAAAGGAGGTGTGGACATCATTAATAAATATATTAAATAGGAGATGACCCAGGATAGAGCCCTGAGGAACACCTGTAACTGGTTGAATGGATGAGAAGGTCTGTTGCCACTTACTGGCTTGCTGTCTTACAGATAGTTAACTAAGAAACCACAACAAGGAATATTGTGAAAGTCCTATTGAGGAGAGTTGAATGAGCAGTTGCTGGTGTGAGACCGTGTCAAATGCCTTTGACAAGCCTAAGAACATGGTGGACACAGGCAGACCATTGTTTCTATGATGGTTTATTAAATTGTTCAAATCTAGTAGAGCAGTAGTGGTGCTGTGCTGGGGCCTAAAGCCATGTTGTGTTTTGGACATTAGGTTATTTGAGGTTAGGTTTTGCATCGGCTACATATGGATGCATTTCCCTAATATTTTGGAGAGGGGGAGAGAATTGCTATAGATCTGTAGTTATTAAACTTGGCAGATGTGCCACCTTTGTCCAGTGGTATGATATAGGATTTTTTTCCACAGTGGTGGGACGAATCTTTCCTCTATGGACCTATAAATCAGTATGGATAAAAGGAAGGCTATGACTTCTGTGGCCATTGTTAGGTAGTCTGATGGTAGTTGGCCTACAGCTACGGAAGTAGTTTTAAGTCTAAGGTTCAACTTCCTTATGAGCAAAGTAGGTACTGGACTAAAACTGAATTGCTGTGGGTGGTTTTGATTGGACAGGGGTAGACAGAAGGGGGCTGATGTATTAGTGTCTGAGAGAGATAATACTGACTGTATACAGCAGGAATTAAACTGTGTGGGGATAGAATATGTTGGATTGTCTGTTTTCAGAGAAGGAATGCTGATTTTGCCAGGGTGAACCAGGGTGGAATAGTTTATTTAGTGATGACCAAAAATATTTTGGGTTTGTTTTTATGTTTGTCTTGTAGGCTGGTATAGTATCTTTGCTTAACCTCTTTGGCATGGAGTTTTGCAAGGTTTCTAATATGTCTAAATTGCTGGAAGGCATTTTGAGTTCTATTTTTATACCAATTTGTCCAGGCTTTAAGCCTTTTTGTCATGATTTTTTTTTCTTTCGTCAGCCATGGTGTGGGACTGGACTTTACTATTTTATTATGTACTGGGGCTAAATTAAAAACTTATTCTTACAGACCTTAAATAAAGCATTCTATAGCAGTATCTAGAGGTATTGTTCTAACTACATTCCAGTTATATTGTTTTAGCGTTTTATTGAAAATATCTCTGATGAAATTGGTTGCATTTCATATCGGATTATAGATAATATGTTTATCTAGGTTATGGTGAGTCCTAATAGCATATGTTGGTATGTGATCACATAATGCTATCTGAGAGGCAGCCTACTTTTGTCAGCTTTTCTGGTTTGTTTGTAAGAAATCAGTCTAAAGTTGAGTGTATCCCTGAAGTTTTACTGATTCTAGTAGGTGTCGTTGTTAACTAACTGTGTGAAGTTGAACAAGTTTATGGATTCAGTGGGGGTAGTGGAATTTATGAGTTGCCAGTCTATGTTTAAGTCTCCAAGTATTATAGTTTCATGGTTAATTTGTTGGGATATCCAACACAGCATGCTTTCAGCAGTATCAGTGTTATTCCCTGGCAGTGTATAAAATGCTGTTAAACATATAGTTTTCCTACTGTTGATTTTTAGGAGTATTATTAGAAGTTCAGCATTGTTAAATGTAGGTATTTCCTGTGGAAGTAAGGTGATAGCTAGGGAATTTTTACAGATGATTGCATCTGTCATGCCGTGTATTGTATCAGGGGGTGTAGTGGGGGGGGGGTGATCTCATTATCCTTTATTTCTTTTTAACTAGCTTTCAGTAGCTCTGACTATATCAAGAGTAAGGAAAAATGTGACAAAGGGGAAAAAAGTAATGAGCATGGTATAAGGAACCCCAGATGGAGGGAAACGCAGGGGAGGACTGGAGTGTTAAAAAGCATTAAATTAAATAATCAACAGATACAATTAAAGAATAAATGAAAAAAAAGGTTTTCGTTTAAAGAAACGGTTATTGTACTTTGATCTTCAACTTTCTACTTGTCATGTAATTGTTAGACAGTTTCATAACATAAACGATAAGAAAAGTGAAATAATACAAAGCTTTTCATGTGATACATCTGCAGTTTCTTATGCACTGAGTTGCTATTGTGGTTTAATATACATAAGAGAGGCTATTAGAAAGTTTAAAACTAGTGTACAAGAACTCATTAGGGATATTAAATGGCTATACATTTTATGCAATGCCGCAATAGTGACAGTATGCTATTAGAGGCCTCTACTTTATAACAGTTAACTCTAAATGATAGGGAGGGGTATAATGTTTGAGGCTATCTTTTATATTGTTTGTTTGTGTCTTTCGGCTTTTCCCGGTTAGGAGTCGCCACAGCGGAACTCTGGTCCGCTAATCTTTTATATAAAGAAACATTATTTTAAAGTTCAATACTTTACAGCCTTATGACTTAAATAGTGAATGTGTGAGGAAAAACATTTATGATGCTTAACAACACCATTTCATTTTTCTTTTGCATTTGTATAAATGCATAATTATTTGTTTAATTTATTCTCTCTATCTATCTTATCTTTGAAAACTTTGCACATGGCTTCTAATTCTGACTTGAGTGAGTACATGATTTTGGCTATATTGGTAGTGTTTTTATATTTTTGAGCATTTCATTAGAGTGATTTGTTGGGTGTGCTGACATGTTTTGTTGTGCTGGTTGTGAATTATGCATCGTTGACTTGATTGTGGTGTTTCAAGACAGACCAGGCTGGGAAAGGTCAGCAAGTCAGGCTACTGCAAGGAAGCCTTTAATTGTAATGAATGCCGTTATCTGTTCATGAGAA
Organism: Protopterus annectens; assembly: GCF_019279795.1. Taxonomy (NCBI): domain Eukaryota; kingdom Metazoa; phylum Chordata; order Ceratodontiformes; family Protopteridae; genus Protopterus; species Protopterus annectens. The sequence goes on from NC_056726.1 coordinate 227,466,108, forward strand.
TCCAGCACCTTTTTCCAAAAAGAAAAATCATTGTCGTATGTCAGAAGAGAAATATAAACCAAAATTAGGGACACTTGTGGGGTGCACTGATAAGAGATCTGACATTCCTACTCCTATGTTCTTCAGTGCAACTACCCCAAATCAGACAGACATGTACATACTCCATGACACACATGTATTGAAACAGTACCAGGAGTTGTAGCTGTGATACTATAAACGAAACAGGACACTTAAACAATGTACTGACAAACACAGAGCAATGTATATGTCTTAAACAATGCTAAAATTGCTAGAGACAACAATGAGCACAGTTTTACTCTTAATCCATCCATTACAGAATGAACAACATTTACACCACACTTAAAAAGGCACACCACCACTCCCCACAAATACACAGCCATCCACACCCACACAACATGCTAATCAACTTTGAGGCTTTTCCCACCTGTCTGCAAAAACACAGCTGTAATGACTTTGGCAAATGTCAGCTCAGGAATCCTTTCCCTACCTATTGGAGCCAGTCCACTGCACTTACAAGAGTGTCCCCATTAGCAAGGCAGCAAGCAGGTTTCAGTATGGATTCGCTCCATAATTATTTTACCTCCACACATACACACTAAACAATAATATGTGGTTAATGTGAGCAAATCTGTTTGTTCAAAGTCACTACACTTGCTTCAAAACCAGTGTTATGGCACCTGCTACCCGTCACCATGTCAGAAATTCAATGACTAGAATGTCCCTGTTAAGTAACTGACCATAGCCCTCTCCTAGATCAGTGTGGTGAGTGGGACATCAGTGTGTCTCACAATGGAATTTCCTATGACCAAAATATTAGATTATGAGATAATCTGTCTTATGGGCTTACACATTAAGAGACTGCGGATTGTGGCTGAATGTGTCATGGTGGGTGTTGTGCCAATAATGTGTTTTGGATTTTGCTGAAGACTCTTATTTTTATTATTGTATCTCAGAGGCCTTTGAGATTTAGGTAGTGAACTTTTAAGTGCCTCTGCAATTTTATCTGTTTCAGCCATGGCCCAGGGAGAAAAGCTCCATAAATAAAAGAACAGAAAATACATATACACATTATTACAATATACTCTAAAGACATATAGTAGTGCAAATATTAATGCATATATGACATGTATAATAATGCAAATATGCCGTAGTTAAAACAAGTTAAATACAATATCATGTAGTATTGAAACCTGCTGACATGTTATAAGTGTATTCTCTTATAAATCAAATGTCAGAGTGGAAAAATTCAAATTGTGGATAAGGAAAGTGAGAGAAGAGTGATAAATCTATTTGTTATAATCAATAATCAGGATAGAAATGGAAGGCAAGAGAAATAATGAGTAAAAATAAAATGACAAGAGATGCCCAAGGATGGAGCCTTGGGGTACTCTGTAATAATTGGTAGGAAGGGAGAAAGTGAGCCTTGTCATTTTACTGACTGCTGTCTGCCTGAAAGGTATGCTATGAACCATTCAAGGGATGTGGGTGTGAGACCAAGAGAAAAGTCAGTGTACTAATGTATTATGTGAAACAATGCTGAATGCTTTTGAGAGATCTAAAATATTGTGAATGCAAGCTGACCAGAATCTCTAGCATGATTTATGGTGTCTACAAATGATATTAGGGCAGTTGTAGTACTGTGAGTAGGTCTGAATCCATGCTGGGTGGTGAAAAGGAGAAAGGAGGTTGTTTTATAAGATATTTAATGAGTTATGTGTGGATACATTTTTCCAGTATTTTAGGCAAAAATGACAAGATAGCAATGGGGCGGTAGTTAGATAAATCAGAGCAGTTACCTCCTTTGTGTAGTGGGATAATATAGGACTTTTTCCAGATACTTAGGACATGAGAATCAATAATTGACCTGTTGATTAGAATGCTGACTGGGTAGGCAATGGCTTCAGTGGCAAGCTTAAGGTACTCATTTGGGAGATCAACTGAATTAGTACAAGGTTTGAGTTTTTGTAGAAGTTTTTTTATGTAGTTGGTAGGTGTAGATGAGTGTGTGTGATACTCCTTTAATAAGTTTTTCAATCAGCAGGCATGTGCATATAAGTACTGATTACGTGCAAGCAAGAGGGCCATTTTATAATGAGCAGCTGAGGTGTAAGCATGTATATGTGTAGTAGTCAGTCGGTTAGTTAGTTGGTTTAAGTCTGATGTTCCTGCAATCCATCCTGATGTGTTTGTGTGTAATAAACTACTTAAATGAAATAAACTACTTAAATGAACACCCAGCCTCACTGTCTTATTCAAGTACAAGTGACAGTAGGGACTGGATGTAGTGTAAAGTAAGAGTAGATGCTGGATAATATTGTGAGACATCAAGAGTAACATTATTTAGCAAAGGTGTTTTATTAGCAGAGGACTGCACTAGGTTAGATATACTGTCAATGAAGTGAGAGTTAAAGATGGTGGCATTTTGTACAGGAGATTTAATTGGGAGGGGGCTAGGATTTTGTTTTGTGCCTGGTTTTAATAAGTGAACCGATTGTTGTCCAGACTTTTCTGGGGTTTTGAGAGTAATTTGATTGCTGGTAGGTATATAATTGCTTTTTTTTATCTGTTGTAATAAGCTTTTTAACTTTATTACAGAGTTGTCAATAATGTAATAAGTTGTTGTGGGTGTTATTTTTTGCCATTCGTTCCATGCTTTGTTTCTAAGGGACATTACTTTCTTGGCATAATGAGATAGCCATGGGGCATGATTGATTCTGGTTCATTTAGTCTGGGCTGGAACTATATTATTAAGTATATCTAAGAATGTGGTATTGAAGTAATCAATGGCTTCATCTAATAGAAGGGTTTTTAGGGTAGCCCAGTTAATATATGTTAGTATATCTAGAAAAGATTCTATGTTTAATTAAGATAAGTTATGGACTGTCTTATAGAAGTGTTTGTTGGAGATATGTATAGATGTTCTGGTAGTATACGAGGGTAAGTGGTCACTTAGTGTGTTGAGGAGGGTACCAGTTTGTGTGAATTTACCAGGTCTGGTACTAGGATTCAGTTGGGAATGGATCATTCTTTGCAGTTTCTGTTGTATCTTGTTGGGGACTGTATAATTTATGTAAAGTTATAGAGGTTAATAGAGTGAGTAGGAGAGACTGATTTAAGATTTAGCCAGTTTATGTTAACATCACCTAGAATGATAGTTTCATAGGAAATGTTAGTTGTGATCCAGTGTAAAATATTTTCAAGTGTGGGGATGTTATGTCCTGGAAGAATGTAGATAACTGCAATACACGTGTTTTGGAAAGTGTTCATTTTTAAAGTGGTAATGAGAAGTTCTGCATTATCAAATTTGGGGATAGGACCTGAGTATTTGGTTATAGTGAAGTGACTAGTATGGAATAATGTGATACCATCAACTTTCTTATGTAATCTATCTAGTCTAATCATATTATATGCGGGAAGTAACACCTGAATGTCTTTTATTTCAGGTTTTAGACAGGTTTCTGTGGCAGCTAAGAAGTTGGGAGTATGCAGTGCTATCCACGTATGGATTTTATTGCAGATGCTGTGAAAATTAAGGATAAAGAATTTTAGATGTTTGCTTAGGGGTAACTTTAACAGGCTAGGGGATGCAGTCGGAGTAATGGAGGGTCCCTGGTTAGACTGAACATCACCAGCAAGGGAGAAGAAAGATAAATAGTTAGGAAATAGTTTCTACTTAGGAGGGGATTTAATTTTGTAAAAATTGAGATTTAGTAAATTTTGAGTTATAAGGCAAGAGTTTCAATTTTGGAAAGGTTATGGTTGTGTGAAATAGACTTGGTGATATGTTTGAATAACGTTTTGACTTTTTTTTTAAGATGGGTGTAATTGATGTTACAGAAAAAAATAGGATTAACAGCAGAATATGATGTTAGTTGAAGAAGAATAAGAAAGGAAAGAGCATGGGAAAAGATGAATATGAGTTATGAGGTGTTGAGGACATAGCATTATTTAATTGTAACCTGGATAGAGGCTTGTTACACTTAGTAAAAAATAGAGATGGAAATGATGGGACACAGCAGCAAGAATTATGGTGTATGAAGTGGCAGAGATGTAGTGACTATGTATGAGTAAGTTGGCTGTTATCATGTTGTTTAACTGAGTAATGCATTGGAAGGTTAGTAGTAGGTGGTTAGGATGATTAGAGATAAAGTGTATACAAGAGTAAGTTTGCTAATGCTCAATAGTGTGGGGAATAGCTTTGATTGGCTAAAGAGATACTGGGAGGAGTTTTGGGAAGTATAAATGGAGGAGTAGTGGGGGTGTGCGGGAACTGGGAGTAGGGTAGAGAAGCAGAGTGAGTTCAAGCGTAGCGAGGGTGAATAGTAGATCGGACCCAGTCGCAGGTTCTCATCTTACTCCACGAATCAATCAGGAAGGACTGGTAGTTTCAGTGAAGTTTTTGTTATTGCTAAAAAGAAAAGTCTAAATATAGTGAAGGGAGACAAAGAAAAGGGGGAGGGCAAGTGTATTTGAATCCATGTAGCAAAGTCTAGGAGAGTGTAAGTAGAAAAAAAGGAATGTTAGGTTTTAATGCTGGTTGGAAAAACAAAGGCAGGGTGTGTAAAAATAAAGTTGTCAGGAGAGAGATGCCAATTACTAAGACACGGAAACTAAATAGTAGAGCAAATTACAATATAGAGTAAACAATTGGAGGAGAAAGAGAAAATAGGGCTAGCTGAAAGGAGTGCAAGTCCACCTCAGTGATGTGTAGGACAGCCGAATACTGGTAACAATAGCACTGCAGTTTGAACAGCTAAATGGTAAATGTACTTCAGCAGGTTATGGGCAATAACAGAACAGCAAGGGTCCATGGAATAAATAAAGCCTCTAAGTCTCTTAGACTGTTTTTTAACTTGGGGATTTGATGTTGAAAAAGATATAAGGCTGTTACATCAGCAGGTTACTGGCAGTAACGGAACAGCAAGAGTCTGCAGATTAAATGAAGCCTATTTTACTGCAGGACAGCCAAATATGGGCTGCAGTAACAGTGCAATTTGAACAGCTAAATGGTAAATGTACGACAGCACGTTATGGGCAGTAACAGAACAGCAAGTGTCCATGGATTAAATGAAGTCTTTATGTCTCTTAGGCTGATGTAGAATTCGGGGTTGGATGTTGAAATAAATACAGGGCTGTTACATCAGCAGGTTATGGGCAGTAATGGAACAGCAAGGGTCTGCAGATTAAATGAAGCCTATTTTACTGTGCACATTTTCAAAAATGTATAGAGTGGCCAAAACCATGGATTGATGTATGTGGTATTTCTTTTAGAAATAATTGATGGAACATGCAAAGTTGACTAGTTAAATCTAGTCAAGCTGGAAATGTGAGACTCTAGCTCATTGAAGGAGGAGAGATGGGGGGAGTAACTTGGACAGGAACTGAAACTTGCAAAACTACTCTTATGTAGACTAACAAAAAACTCTATAAAATGTCATTTTTATCTCAGTAATTTGTTGACACTTTGCAAGTTTCATTCAGAGAATGTTCAGCACATCAGTAGGAAAAACATTTGAAAAACTCCGTGCAGACAAGTCAAGGACACATGATCTGCAAACTCTCAGACTTGGCTTTTTTTTTTTTTTCAGGTGTTCCATTCTAAGTGAATGGAAGTCTAGTCTGACAACAAATAGCAGGGCTACTTGTTCTCAGAATCTGTGCTCTCATAGTGTATTAGGGGGCAAATTTACTTTCCAAAGGAATCAGGATGTCTGCCCCCATGAGTTCAGAGAAGGAATGAAAAAATACAATTAGAACTGAGTACTTATTTTGCTACAAGCAACTTTGGGAAGTGCAGTAATTCATGGCAGGATAAAAATAAATGTTCTTTCATGATTTGTTCATAGTGGTCCTTTAAAAGAACAAAATGTTCATACACCCAAAAACTGAATACTTAAAAAAGCTAACTGTATAATTCTAACTGAGATACTTCCTTGATACATTTTTAAGTGAATCAAAAAGGAATAAAGCAACCATTCTGAGCACAAGGAGTTAGGCAGCAGGACTAGCAAATATGTTTTTTTTTTCTTGACAGTAGATCATGAGGGCAATAGATTCTGGCCATCAGAGAAGAAATCTTTTTTTTATTTTGCTGTCATTTAGAAGAGTGTGAGGGTATATGGTATCAGGACATAAGGGGTAATGGCTAGAAAGTATCACTTTAAGGGACCTTTTTTTACCTCTCACATAGTACCAGAACATGTGGGGTTTGGCTCTAGAACCTATTAAAAATGCCAGATCAGAGAAGGGGCTTTTTTAAGGTATAGGTCATCAGGACATTATTGGAGGTGCAAGTAATGCTTTTTTGGCATGTACAGCACATGGGTGTATGGTGTAGGGTGTTGGGATATGTAGATTAGGGCTTTATGACCTGGTAAGGACTGCCAGATATATATTTTTGGCTCTGCAACTTAGAGTTGAGGGGTACCAGATACGGGACCAGTAGCAGGCACCAAATGAGACAGCTATAACTCTGAACTGGAGAATCACTAACAAAGCCTGACACCAGTGAAGATTTTGCAAAAAGAAAAAAATAAGTACTTTTAGCATATTTCACATTTGGTATAAATAGTTTACAAAAGAAAATGCCTAGAAAAGATGTGTAGCTGAGTGCCCACATACATCTGGTTTTCCAAACATTCATTGAATATTGAAGTCATTTAATAATCACATATGTTTGAGTTTAAGTCCTTATGTATGCATTTATAACAGTGATATTTAACACTGTCCCTGATTATTGGCTTTGTCCAGAATTCTTGTGTAAGAGTTTAAGAGGTATGTATATTCATTTACCATCGGTGACAGATAAGAAACAGCTAACATAACATGATGAAAGCATAAACTGTAAAAAAATATGACTTAGAAAAAGAAATTATAGACAAAACCTTTTGCTGTTACTCAAGCTGGTTTGCAGTTATTTTGCAAGTTGCACAGTGTTTATTACACACATATTAAAGGAAGGGTGTATAAGAAGACTGCCCTTACTGATATGATTTATATAAGTTTGTACTTTTAAATTCTCCCTACAAGGCATGCCAGAGCGCAGCAATGTTACAAAATTTCAGCTGTTTCCATACACAATTTGAATGGGAAGAATGCCACTTAGATTCAAACAGATTTAAACACAATCATTTTTTACAGGATAATTACAAATGTGAAGTAACTGAATTGAATGTTGCTAAATCTCAGTAAGTCATTCACCAAGATTAAGACAACCATATATGGCCATTTTCTTTAGCAAATGTATAAAGCAAGCTTTTTTTACATGAATAAGAAAATAAACACAGGTATCATCAGAGAATGTTCATTTTTAAAAAATGAAACTTTAATAAATCTGATTAGGCCATAGTTTGGGGTTTTTCTGGAACATCTGCAATACTTTCTTTATACTTTTTGTGTAAAAATTCATATTGTTTTACCAGCAAAATAACTCTAATTTCTTAAAGAATGATTGATTTGTAAGTGATTTAAAGTTTATAGGTCAAGAAAAGATTTTTTTTCCAAAGGAAATTTAAAAGAGACATAAAGGAAACTGATGCATCCAGTATACTTGAAATGTCAGTAGAGAGAGACTGAGAATAACTACTATCATCAGCAAAGCTAGTGATGTTAGCTTGTACATCATTCATCCTTTTTATAGTTTGAAAGATCAATAAATAAGGATTCTTTAGATATCATAAAAGTAAGGTAAATGTGGATATCCTTTTGTGTTACAATTTATAGAAATACTGTTTGACCTTGCACTCCTAAAAAGTATAACCTAGATTAATTAATTACAATGAAATAATGCATTGTATGAAATACACATTGAAGAAAATCTAAAATTCAAGCAGAAGATCAAAAGTTATCCTCTGCAATACGTTAGAGGAATAAAAAATGATTACTAGGTATTATGAAATTAGACTGCCCAATTAATGTTTGATCTTCGGTTTGAAATTCAGCAGCAAATGCAGCTTGGAAGGGTGGAAAATTATGTAAAAAATCATTTGACTTGCTGTGCCAATAAGGGAGGAAAAATATTATCAAAGTTATATGATTACAGTTATTGCGATCAGAATAATTTGTCTTTAGATTAGTAATAAGTAATGTTTTGATTGGTTTGTATATACATTAGAAAATCAATTTACTATAAATGTATTGAAAAACTTGATGATAGTTTATTATTGATTTCATAGTAATGTGTAATAAAATATCAGAGACGGTAGCTTTATTTGGTTTAAGTTACAATTCAAAAACTCTCCTGTTCAGTATACAGAGCTACAGACATTTTAAGAAATTGTTGTGGTACATCAAGAAATTTTAATACATTTACAAAATCATCAGTTTGAACCCTCTTTATGTTAAGATTGTCAGAATAATATATTCCTAAACATAAATTAAATATGAATAACATCATCACATTTGCATGTTCTGTATCAGGATTCCTAATTATGGATACAATATTCTTTCAATTTTATAGCTGCTTAATTCGTGTTAAAATAAGACTGAGATATTAGATGACATTAAGATTAGGAAGCAACTATCTTTAACCCAACCATGAAAGCTGAATGTTAATTAGTACACACAAATTATATGGGTTTACTTAATTTTCTTCCAACTAGGTACTTTCTGCTTTAGAAATTGTAATTTTCTAAGTCCATAATATTGTAATTCAAAGTTATAAATGAATGTTTTTGTATTTTTTTTTTTTTTACAAGATGTGACTTTATTTATTCAGTAGTCTTAAAGTGCAGATGTTTCACACTGCTATAAAAATTGTAAACAGCTGTTTGGCACAGTGAATTATCTCAATACAGTGATCCAGCATTGATGTTATTGTAAGAGGAATTTTTTTTCCACTGGATTCAGAGATTTCCCACACAGGGGTCATCAAGGCCAGTACAGAGGTTAGTGCATTTAGAGTACTTACTGATGTACTATTAAGAAATAGCGCTCATTTTGCTGTAAGACAAGAGGGGTAGTGTACATAGTGGTCTAACTCACAGTGTTAAGCAATGACAATGAATAGCGCAGTCTGGTATTCAAAGCTGTGCCATCCTGGGTGCAAACAGATAGAGTTGGTAGTAGTCTGGTTAGGGTCAAGAATATCTGCCCTCACTGTGGTATAATGTGTTAGGTTGAGCATGAGGAAGGGCGTATCAGACAGTGGCTACACAGTTCAATTAGTGTGATGAAGCATTACAAAACTCAGAATACTGCAAACTGTAGTATCACATATAACAACATCATCAAGTGACATCCAGGAGGGAGAGCTAACTATGAGTACCATTGCTTTGAATTCTATCCCACACACACACATTAGCCCATGTACATGATATTTAATGATAAATAAACAATGAGAATTAAGCCACTCCACCATTCACAAACTAAAGAGAATTCTAGATGCATTAAACTGGCCTCATATTCTCTCTTTTACCAACCCTAACCACTGCAGCATTCTTCTCACACAAATTCTCACTAACCTCCAGGACTCGCTCTTTCCTAAAATCACACAGCTATATAAACTCACAAAAAACAACTGGCTCACATACAAACTCACATGCCTACTTAGTCTCAGGGATAATGCCTGGTATACTTGGAAAAACAAGCCATGCTCAGCCTCCGGGCAATGCTATACAAAACTAAGACATCTCACTAAACAGGCAATCAGGTGACATAAAAGTCACATTATGAAACTGAACCAGTCATTACTTTTCATCTCAATTAAAAAATTCTGGACAGACGTTAAACAACTGGCAGTCAGTACTAATCCAGCCAGCATCCACTCCTCCTCATTTCATCTTTTCTCACAGTATGACAGACATTACTAATCCTGCTAACATCCACTTATCCACATTTCATCTTTTCTCACAACAGCTGATTTCAGCCTCCACTTCTGTATACTTCCCATCTCTTATTCCATTAATAGCTTCTCCTCCCTTTTAACTTCTCTCCTCAGCTCTGTATTCCCAATTTCCATTTCAGAGCAATTAAAGCTAAGCATATAGTACCACTACCTACAGAACTAAAAACTGACTCACCTGCTTGTCCTGGCAATTTTCTTTCATGGTTCTTATTCCTGTGTAAAGATTTTATAGTCTCACTCCTTCTTCTCATTTATAATCTCTGCCTAACTCAAAACTTAATGCCTGATATCTGGAATGCAGCCATTGTTAAACCCCTTCCCCAAATAAATAATCCATCGCATACTACTGACTTCCATCCCATTTCCTTTCTTTCCATACTTGGTAAAAATCCTTGAAAAATTAGTTGACAGTCAACTCACTCATTACATCTCCCAACACAATGTACTATCCTCAAAACAACATAGCTTTTGGGCTGGTAGGAGTACTTTTATACCCCTCTGGACACTTACTGATAACATCCTCCTGGCTATGGACAAAGGCATCCTGACTGGAGCCATCTTTATTGACCTCACTAGAGCTTTCCATTTGATTGACAATAACATTCTATTACATCACCTAACTGAAAGTGGAATTATACCAGATACAGCTTCCTATTTAAAAATTATCTTTGAACTGAACCTTTACAATCACCTAGAAAAAATACAGAAGAAAATTAATTCCCTCCTATTTTGACTTTATAAAATGTCCCCCTTTCTCACTAAATCAACCTAGAATGTCATTAGCAAATGCATTCTGCTAGCCCAACTTGAATATTGACTTCCACTGGTTGCAGCAGCATCCTGGAAAATCTCCTCCACCATCAAAATGATAAGCAACCGCATCTGCTGTTTCATCCCCCTATTGTCTAGTAATGAGCATCATTGTATCATGCTTAATAAAGGTAATTGTCTACCTGTACAGCAGTATACCAAACTGCTACTTGGATCTCAATTCTACAAGTTCATCAAAGAACACTCCTGAATTTCCCTTCACTACAACCTGTTCAGACAACTCTCCACCACCACCAGTTACAGTCTAAGAAGTCTTAACCACTCTGGTCCACTTGTTCAAGGTCCCAGAAAGTACAATTATGCAAGTAAACTTACCATAACACTAGATGTTTGAAAGATCACAGCTGCAGTAGCTGTAGCTATATGGGTAATTTCTGTCAAGGATATAAAAGCTGTCCAGCTTCCAAAGCTTCAGGGCACCTTTCAGGCACCCAAACATCTAGGCATCTCAAGGTGAACTGACTAAAAGACCAGATTGGATGCCAAACCCTTCAGAGCATTCCTTCCAACAGAGTGGGGGAGGCTTATCCTTAAAAGGATAATGCTAGTAGGAACAAATAAATAAGCAACCACACCCTGGCGTAAACAACACACCCAAAAATATGAGGAATGGAGGGAGGAAGTGGCAACTGCAGCAGTGATTATTCGGACATCTACTGTATGGTAAGTTTACTTACACAAATGTAATGTGTTCATCATATTGTTTACTGCTGTAGTAGTGTTTAGCAATATGGTTAGATTATCCTACCTTACTGCATTTGGGAGATGGAAGGTGACGAGTCCTGGAGCCCCCGGAGAATAGTACTAGCAAGCTTGATATGGACCTACAGAAGGAATCAAGTTTATAGTGCTTTATAAAAATATCTACAGAGGATCAAGTAGCAGCTGTTAGAATACTTCTAGATTCCAGTCGTTTCCAAAAAGCCAGAGATGAAGCCAAGGCCCTGGAATTATTTTGTTATGGTGTGTATTAAAAAAGATAATAGCCTTAGATTCAAGTTGTCCCCTCTTTACTTCTCAAAAAATGAACAGTTGATCTGAAAATAGTACATGAGCTGTCAGTGGACATTCAAGGTATATAGTATCGTTTCTCCCTCATTTTTAACGTCAGTGAAGAAAATGGAGGAATGGATAATATAGCTTAAAGTAAACCTGGATACCCCTTTAGGCATAAAAGACGGATTAGTTCTCAAAGAAACTCCGTCTCTGTGGAAAATGAGATAAGGGTGACTCACCATAAGAGTTTGCAACTCAGATACTCTTCTTTCAGAAGTACAATCATTTAAACTGTTTTCCATGTTAAGAACTTCAAGTCAGCTAGATTAGCTGGTTAAAATGGAACAAGTGATAGTTTCTGTAAAAAAAAAACGAAGATTTCAACCAGAGGCCACTTGTTTTCTTGGAAGTCTCTAAAGAAATAAAAAAAAAATTCAGAAACATTTCCACATGAGAAAGCCTTGAAAGAGGAGGATCTCTGGACAGACCTGCTGAAACACTGATGGAGGAAAGTAACTCACATAGATACTGTAAAACCAGACTAGCCCTGAATGAGTGCTGGTTATGTTGTTGTTGACACCAACTAGAAAACCTTTCCATTTGTAAATATTTGACCTTCTAGTAGCAGGCTTTCTTACCTACATTACTATCTGCTGCACATCCTCAGTAAACAGCTGCCTAAAGGAAAATAAAGTCCTCTTACTCAGGCAGTCAGTCGATTTTGATTGGAGGCAAGGTGTATCATACACCCCCTGTCTTATATGAGTAGATACATTCTGTGAGGAAGGTTCTGGTAATTTTCCATGGCCAACTCCAAAAGAAGGGAGAACCACTGATGTCTGCACCAGAAAAGGAGTCACCTTAAAGATTTTGGGGCATTCCTTCTGAATCTTCAGAAGTACCCTGGATATCAGTGGAAAGGATTGAAAAGCATATAGGAACATTCCTACCAAAGGAAAAAGCCTTATAGAATGGAGTCCTGGAGAAGAATCTCAGCAGCTGGTTAATTAGAGAAGAGGTGAATGGGTCTGCTAGAGAAACTCCCCACAATTGGATCAAATCTTGGAAGGAACCCAATCAGATTTCCATTTGTGAGGGTCTGCCTTGTCTTGTTCAACTTGTCTGCCACACCATGCTGCTCTGACAGAATGAAAAATGCCTATAAGTTACATTGTGCTGTGAAGTTATATGCCAAGCTAACATGGCTAGTTTGCAAAGGAGATGCAATCTGGTTTCCCCCTGCATGAAAATGTACCGCATAACTGTGGTATTGTCTGCAACCATTTCAAGAGGTTCTGGGGATCAAAGACTATTCAGAGAGCTGAGTGCCTTAATCAGGATAAGCTTTTCTTTTATATTTATGGGCTTGCATCTGTCCTAGATGTCCCACACACTTTGCACTATTGTTGGTCCTGAAACTGCTGCCCAAGCAAAGTCCAAGATACCTGTGATGACTGACGGTTTTGAAACTGGTAGAGATAAGGGGAGACCAAAATTTAGGGATATTTCTGTACCAATTTTTTTTTTTTTACTTACACGACCAAACACATAATTTGAAAAAGCAAGGGATGTTGATGCTGGAACCAAAGAAACTTTAGATACCATTGCATCTCTCCCATATGAAGTCTTGCCAGGGTTATCATGAGAATCACAGATGCCATGAAATCCAAAATCCTGAGGTATTCCCTCACAGTGACTGAAATCTGAGTGGACAACCTAAAAATAGCTCTAAATGTATATCTATTTTTTCTGTAGAAGAAAAGCTCTTTGAGCTGAGGTGTCCAGCTGACACCACAGGAACACGATTCTGTGTGAAGGAGACAAAAAGGACTTATATATGTTCTCTTGGAATCACCGCTTGTGCAAGAGATCTCTCACTCAACTCAAAGATTCCTGATACTTTGAAAAAGACTCTGCAAAGATAAGCAAGTCATCTAAATATGGCAAAAATAAAATGGATACCCTGTAGCCTGCAACAGGTTATAACTGGAATTAGCCACTTAGTGAACACTCTCGGTGCAGTGGATACTCCAAGGGGTAATGCAGAGACCTGAAAAAGTGATCCAGAAAAACAAAAAAATGTCTGAAATCTAGATGAAAAGGAATGAGATGATTAGCACCTTTTAAATGCAGAGTTACCGGGAAACTTAAATGAGGAAAAAGGTAACAGATTGTGAAATGACATCACTGTGAATTTAGGCACTATCACAAAAAGGTCTAAGAAGAAAAATATAGGACTGGTCTCCAAGCATCTTCTTTCTTTTTAGCATGAAAAACATCCTTGAACAAAAATCTATCCTGACTTGCGAAGGAGGAACTGGTTCTAGCACTCCCTGAAACAGCATGTGATAAAGGACAATTGGAACTGAAATTGTCTGCTGTGATGGATGAGGAATAACATCCTGGCTAGGAGTAATATCTTCTCATTGACATCTATAACCTTGATGACCAAATTTCAGAACCCATTTGTTTGAAACTGTATGATGCCAAAGAGAAAAATAGAGATTCAGACTTTCTGGAAGGAAAAGAGACTGCCAAGTTTTGAGGCAAGAAAACATTCCCTTAAATATTTAAACTGACTAGCTGGACTGTCCTTGGTTTTGGGGTTCCTGGATTCATTTTGGAACGCCCTTGCCATTATGCCAAAATTGGATGTGGGGTTACATAATACCTTAAAGGATTAGAAAAAGAAAGAGGGAACATCTTGGAGATTACCTGATTTAACTTACCCCTTTCATCACACTTTCTTATCACCTCTGCAGCAAGGGAAAAAAAAGTGAATCTCTATCCAAAAGAAAAAATAAAATCTCATTATTCACACCTTCTTCGATGGTTCTGAGAATGCAGCCAGGCAAACCTCATAAAAACAGTGTCATAGGCCATAGCTTTGTAAGAATTATGAACTGAGTCAAATATACACTGTAAAAAGAGAGCATTTACTAGCCCATATGAAGAAACTAAATAACTTAAAGTGGATGTCTCCACACAAGAAGAAACTGCAGAACAAATGTTCATCATTCTTTCACAATTAGTCAAAATGCACATTAACATGTGAGCCTTACAATTCAAAATTCTGAAAAATCAAAGTCACAAAAGCATACACTATTTTCCTGTACCCATCAATAATCTTCCCATCCTTATTAGAAATAGTAGGATAGGAATTAACTATTTAGCAACATTAGGAATACTTAAAGCTATAGCTGCTGGGTCAGGTTTAGGAAGAGTGTATAAAAACTTAAAACAAGACTGAGGAAATTTATACACTCTATCTACCTTTTTAGGGATAGCAGGCTTGCAATCAGGAAAATTACATAGGTTCATAGGTTCATAAGTAGGTACTAGCCAACAAGGTTCCCTGGCTTACGCCACCTAAGAAAGTTACTCCAAATCTGACAGAAATAGAGGAATTCCTTGGCAAGATACAACCTGCAGAGCTAAAGCTACTTTAGCAACAATCAATATAATTAACATCCAGACTTCATTATGATTACAATGCCTTTTCTATCCTAGTTTCCAAACTCTGGGAATTCCTCTCTACTAATCTTAAAGACCTCACATTGTACCCATCATTTTGGACACAGCTTAAAGATCATTTCAACTCTGAGTAAATTTGCAAATGCTTTCCCTCTGGGCACATCACCTAATCATCCATGCTCCCCTTCACCAGTTTGGCACCTTTGTCTTTCTCACATTATTTCCCTATACCAATTAGTGACATATATTCCACAGTGTGTGTTACCAATTAGTGACATATATTTCACAGTGTGTGTTACCAATTAGTGACATATATTCCACAGTGTGTGTTACCAATTAGTGACATATATTCCACAGTGTGTGTTACCAATTAGTGACATATATTTCACAGTGTGTGTTACCAATTAGTGACATATATTCCACAGTGTGTGTTACCAATTAGTGACATATATTCCACAGTGTGTGTTACCAATTATTGACATATATTTCACAGTGTGTGTTACCAATTAGTGACATATATTCCACAGTGTGTGTTACCAATTAGTGACATATATTCCACAGTGTGTGTTACCAATTAGTGACATATATTTCACAGTGTGTTACCAATTAGTGACATATATTCCACAGTGTGTGTTACCAATTAGTGACATATATTTCACAGTGTGTGTTACCAATTAGTGACATATATTCCACAGTGTGTGTTACCAATTAGTGACATATATTCCACAGTGTGTGTTACCAATTAGTGACATATATTCCACAGTGTGTGTTGCCAATTAGTGACATATATTCCACAGTGTGTGTTACCAATTAGTGACATATATTCCACAGTGTGTGTTGCCAATTAGTGACATATATTCCACAGTGTGTTACCAATTAGTGACATATATTCCACAGTGTGTGTTACCAATTAGTGACATATATTCCACAGGGTGTGTTTCCAATTAGTGACATATATTCCACAGTGTGTTACCAATTAGTGACATATATTCCACAGTGTGTTACCAATTAGTGACATATATTCCACAGTGTGTTACCAATTAGTGACATATATTCCACAGTGTGTTACCAATTAGTGACATATATTCCACAGTGTGTTACCAATTAGTGACATATATTCCACAGTGTGTGTTGCCAATTAGTGACATATATTCCACAGTGTGTTACCAATTAGTGACATATATTCCACAGTGTGTTACCAATTAGTGACATATATTCCACAGTGTGTGTTGCCAATTAGTGACATATATTCCACAGTGTGTGTTTCCAATTAGTGACATATATTCCACAGTGTGTTGCCAATTAGTGACATATATTCCACAGTGTGTGTTACCAATTAGTGACATATATTCCACAGTGTGTGTTACCAATTAGTGACATATATTCCACAGTGTGTGTTTCCAATTAGTGACATATATTCCACAGTGTATGTTGCCAATTAGTGACATATATTCCACAGTGTGTGTTACCAATTAGTGACATATATTCCACAGTGTGTGTTACCAATTAGTGACATATATTCCACAGTGTGTCTTGCCAATTAGTGACATATATTCCACAGTGTGTTACCAATTAGTGACATATATTCCACAGTGTGTATTGCCAGTTAGTGATATATATTCCACAGTGTGTGTTACCAATTAGTGACATATATTCCACAGTGTGTGTTGCCAATTAGTGACATATATTCCACAGTGTGTGTTACCAATTAGTGACATATATTCCACAGTGTGTGTTACCAATTAGTGACATATATTTCACAGTGTGTGTTGCCAATTAGTGACATATATTCCACAGTGTGTGTTACCAATTAGTGACATATATTCCACAGTGTGTGTTGCCAATTAGTGACATATATTCCACAGTGTGTGTTACCAATTAGTGACATATATTCCACAGTGTGTGTTACAATTAGTGATATATATTCCACAGTGTGTGTTACCAATTAGTGACATATATTTCACAGTGTGCGTTACCAATTAGTGACATATATTCCACAGTGTTTGCTTCACTAGCAGGTAACTTTCAATAAATGTTCTGGCTCTGTAATTACAAAATACTGGATTTTTGAAGACAATTAAGGGAAAACAATCCCTGTTTAGTTTAGACATTGAAATAGGGTAATAAAACAGTGGTTTGGTGCACAACTTAAAGAATCGTTTGTCCAGCTTGTGGCTCCTCGTTCATTGTGTGTTCACTTCACTTTGTACTGTGACTGCTTCCCCCAACTGTGTTGGTTTCCTGGAGTACTTGCTCATTAACACTCAGAATCATAGATCTACACATAATATTTTGAAGAGATTGCTCAGTATGTCCTACTATTTCTCTGTATAATATTCAGGTTTCTACAATCAGAAACCTTTAGTCCATTTAGAATCAGTGGTGTACACACTAACAGGGATGCTGTAGTTTTTGCAGTTCCCCTCTGCCTGCTCCCTTAAATATTTTTCTTTCTCCCATGCTGGTCTAACTCAAAGTAGTACAGGTCCATAAGCAGTGTTTAATATGTAATACATTCAGTTAATATTCTTTAAAAGACTCTCTATTTGCAATGACCTGTGGCATGGTAGTTTTTAACTGATGCTTTTTTGTTGATTTTGTTTTCTGGACTAACTTGTGGTTTAACCCACTTTGTTTGTCCTCACTCTTTTTGGGTTCACTCCACTCCCCTACGCTACCCCTATTCCCATCCACCCCCACTACAACTACATTTATAGGTAGCCTGTAAACATACCCCCTTCCAAGTTTTCCTGTCACTATTTTTATTCCACCTAATCACCAATCCCTATCACAGCTACATTCAATTGCAGTGACATCTTAACTTCTCCCTATAGGAGATTCACTGTCATAAACCCAGCCCATCCCTCTCCCTCAGACACCTCTTTACCCCACCCTAATTACAGTAATTATGTTACTCCTTCACTCATCATTCCACAGCTTACTCATCATAGCTTACCATATTACCTCCTATCACAAACAGCACATCGAAACTATCTACTCTCCAACAAATCCCAGCAACCACTTCACCTAACATCACCTTTAAAAAACATTGTTATATCACCACACCTATATAATAGCTCCAACACAGAACTCTTTACCCTTAGATACGCTCATACACATGTATCACCATATCTACTGCATAAATATACTAGACCATCACACAAAACCTCACACCTTTTTTTGTTTAAACTAACTCAACTTAAACTAAGTGGGGACATACATTCCTATCCAGGCCCTTAACCCCAAAAACAAACAGCCCTTCCATTAGATAACACACTCTCTCATAACATCAGTAATCTAACACACAATAGCTCCGACCTTCTAATCAAAAACATGAATTTGAGAAGCATCCTTAATAAAGTTCATGAATTTCATGCAGCCTTTACCCTATCTTCTTCTTCTTCTTTCGGCTTTTCCCGGTTAGGGGTCGCCACTGCGGAACTTTGGTCCGCTAATGATTGGCAGTAGATTTTTTACAGGTTCCGAGTTGCCAGCTCGACGCTCAGCCTTCAATGAAGGCATGCCCATTTTATGCATGTCTTTCGAATGCCATTCGACCACAGGGAGGACATGCAGACTCCACACAGAAGGTGCTCCAACAGAGAATTGAACGGGAGAACCTTTTGCTGTGAGGCAACAATGCTACTGAGGCATCACAGTGGCTATGCAGCCTTTATCCTATACTATCCAAAAATAGCAATCTTAATAGAAACATGGCTGGCTCAAACTGCAAATAAACGATAGTGAAATCCTAACAAAGTTCTATAACATACACAGCCTTGACAGGATACATAAGCATGCTGTTGGTGGCATAGCCATTATGTACAAAGATACACTCAAACTTGAATGCCTCGAATATAATCTCAGTTTTCCAACTAAACTCCAATAAAAAACATAATACTTATAACAGCTGACATCATCTCAGGAACAGCTGACATCATCTCAGGAAACAACCCTTCCATAAGTGCAAACCTTTCTCTGTTGGTTATCTTCCACATTTAATCAGGAAACTATTATAATTGGGGATTTCAACTTGGATTGGTACACCTGCTTGTCCGAAAACCCTTCCAACATTATTACCTCTACAGTTTCTCTCAAATAATATTCTCCCCAGCCAGAACAGATAAGCATAGTAACAAGCAATTAAATCTGCACTGGAAACTAACAAAGGCCCTTTGACTGTTACCACTCTGGCTGCCTCTCTGATAGTCTTAGAGATCATCTACCCACCTACCCACTTATGGATCAGATATGCACTCCAAATAACATCATATTAAAAACACATCCACATCAAAAAACCTTCTAATCCCTCCTAAAGCAAAGCAAATGGGCCCCAATAAAACATCTCCACATAGATTCAGCATTTCAACATTTCAATAATAAATTCCTCAATATTCTAAATAGTCTTGCACCCCATAGGAAGATCTGTGTTAAAACAAAACATCTACTGTTTTTAACTAAGGACACCAAGCAACTCCTCATACAGAGAGACAGACCATGGACTCAATAACAAGTGATGAAAAACCAAGCCTCCCTTGTCTCCTACTGACAATTAAGGAGCCTGCTGAATCCAGCTTTGTTTGTATAACTTGTGCACCAATCTAGGCCTTCTTAAAAGCATTCAATTGTATTTATTACTGCTTGGTAGTAATCTGATTAAAGTGTAGCTATCATTCTAAGCCTTTTGGTTTACACTTGGGCTTCAGACCAGTTGTTTTACATTAAGAAGGTTTGTGGTCTGCACTGTTGTGGCAGGACAGGTTTCTTACATCCTTCCAAGTTGGGAACTGCTGATGGAAGGCTTTGTGTCTGTTATTCTAAAAGTGTATTAGTTCTGGTTTAAGCACTTGGGCTTCAGGCCAGTTATTTTACATTAAGAAGGTTAGTGGTCTGCACTCTTGTGTGAGGAGAGGCTGGACTCTGCCCTTCTCAGCTGGGAATTTATGGTTAAAGGCTTATAGTGCCTGCATATTTGAACTGTTTCTTACTGAAATTGGTGTACCTTGTCTGCTGTAGCATAGACTAGATCCAGGCCTGCTGAATCTAGCTTTGTTTGCATAACTTGAGCAATAATCCAGGCCTTTTTTCTTGGAGAAGGTTCCTTTGCACCCCAGTGGCAGGAGTGTGCAGTAAGAACTTGTCTGATTGAAGACTACATGAACAGGGCTCAGTTTTGAGATTTTTTTTACTGGTTAATTAGGTAATTTGTTTAAAAGCCTTTTCTGATTGCTTGTAGTCATCTAAAGCTGTTTTAAGTGTATTTTTTACTGTTTGTAGTCGTTTAAAGCTGTTTCAAGTGTATTTTTTACTGTTTTTGCCTTATCTTCTAAAAAAAAATGTCCTTGTTTTCCACCTTTCTAAGCTAGTATAGTCCAGTTTTCAGGCTAGTGCTGAATTCAGGGTTGTGTTACAATTTTCTGAGTTGCCCATACCTTACTTGGATAGAGGGAGGATTCTCTGTTCACCTGTGAAAGAGGGAGCTTTGAGCAGCCATCTGTCCCAGAAGGAGTGGTTCCAGCCCAGAAGTTAGTAGTTTATAGGCTATCTTGGGCTAATTTCTATCTCTTTCATTCCCCTGCTGTAAAAACCACGTTTGCACGGGTATGCATGTCCGGGCAGCGCCGGTTAGCTTGGGCTAAATTTATCTCGGCTCCACCAAGTCTTTTCTTCAGTTTTTCCCTTGAAAGTAGTCTAACAATCAACCTAAGCACTTAAAAAGCATCCTACAGTCCAGCACTTGCTCAGACCTAATAGCAAGCACTAATATACCCTGACACTTGATTGCCTAGTAGGGCAAGGCTCATTATTCATCCCTCACCAACCAAGAGACTAAGCAGCTCACCCTACTAGACAAGCATGACCAAAGGGCAATTTCAGGTATACCTTCCAGTCCAGCTGGTTAACCTGGGAATCCTGAGGCAAGGTTACAACTGCCTCATGTACACAGATAACCCTCTGCTCCTACCACAAAACATTAACATATGCAAGAGATGCAATTATATAGCTAAATTGGAGGCTAAGATCTCTCCACCCAAGATTTGAACAGATGGTCATAAGGAGAAGGTTAACACTTGCACCACACCTCCAGCTTCACATAGACATACTAAACCAACACTGCCAAAAAATACACATAAATACAAAAAATCATACTCAGAGGCTCTAAATAAAAACCTGCAAAAGCATCACAGACCTCCAAAGCAGACACCCAAAAAACCTGCACCTCCCGTCACACACCAGACAACACATAAAACACAAAATCAGAGTGCCGCACAATCACAGCCCTTAAGGCTAAATAACAAACCTAACACACTAGTAATAGGCGACTCTATAGTCAAGCACACTGACGTCCCACTCACTAGGCTGGACAAGGAGAAGGTTACTGTTAGCTGCCTGGTGGGAGCCAGAATCCACCACATAACACAAGCACTCAGGTCACTCCAGAACAAGTACAAATATGACTGTCATTGTTCATGTTGGGTTGAATGACCTGAGATATACCTCCCTGGACTACATGAAAAGAGACATGGAAGAGCTCTCTGATCATGTAGCCCAGGCAGGTATGACCCTGACCCTGAGTAGCATCCTACCTTCACCAAGAATGATACTGCAGTATAAAGAAAAAATTATCAATTTCAACAATTGGCTAAGCTTCTGGTGTCATTCAAAGGGTATCCAGTGTCTGTCATCCTGGGACAACATACTCGACAAGCCTCATTGCTTCTCAAGAGACAGCTTGCACCTGTCACCCCTAGGCTTTTGAATACTGGCCAAGGCTCTTCCTGCCCCCATAGTGCCATTTTTAGGCAAGGCTCAAAAGTCAAACCTACCTCTGTAAACAGCACAAATAAAAAAATGAAGGTTATGCTACTCAACGCCAGGAGTTTAAATCTCAAAATGCACTCACTCGAAGCACTCCTCAGTATGGAGAATGTCGACATCTGTGCAGTAACTGAAACCTGGTTCAAGGCTCCACAGAGCACCCCAGCACTATCGGGCTACAACTCATACCACACATTTCGGACACAGAACATGGGCCAAAATACAAAAGGAGGGGATGTATCCATATTCCTCAAGGATACCTACACCTCCAGGTTAGTGGCACAGCATGATACCTCAGAGATCATCCATGCGCAACTAACATCAGGCAAATCTGCAAGGCAAATTGTGGTCTGCTACAGATCACCCTCCATGACCCAGGACCACCACTCCGACTTTCTGAAGACATTGGAAAAGATGAAGGTCCTACCAAACACCCTGATATTGGGTGATTTCAATTACCCTACCATTAACTGGGAAATCTACTCAAGTACAAACTCCCAGGTCCAGCACTTCCTGGAATTTATCAACTCAAATACCCTGGATCACCTGGTAAGCTCCCCTACCAGAGGTAAAACATATTGGGCCTGGTCATCACCAACATGGGTGACAGGTGTTCCACACCGGAGGTCAACCCTTCACTGGTTAGATCAGACCATAAACTGATCACTCTGGATGTCCACACCACACCACCCCCTCCAACCAAGGAAATCACAGTGAAAAACTTTTCTATAGCAAACTTCACCTTACTTAAGACAGAAGTGGTAAGTTTCACAGCCCCCACGCTAAAGGATAACAGTGTCCAAGACGCAGGAACCTTTACAAATGCACTCTATGAGCACCTAAAAGGATGCATGGATCATGCCATCCCTAGCAAAACCAAGACTCACTCCCCCAAGAGAAGGAAACCAGTCTGGTGGACCCCTGCCATAAAGAGGCTTAACAATAGAAGGAGGAAACTAGTTCAGAAAAAAAGCAAATCCCAAGAAGGAAAGACATCCCTAATCAGTATCAGTAAAAAACTAAGGTCCCTCATTAAAATCCTCCAAGGCTAACTTCGAAAGAAAAATAGCCAAGGATTCAAAAGATAACCACAAAGCCTTCTTTAGCTATATCAACAATCTAAGTGGCAACTCACAGATATGATCTGACCTAGTGCAAAATATACTGAACCCACTGATATTTCCAACATCCTGGCAGATAGATTCAGTGCAAACATCACCCCTCCACCCCCAAAAGGGCCCACAACAATACTGGAAAAGTGTAGTGTCCTGGAAATCACAGACGCACAGGTGAAAACAGCCCTTTCAAAAGCCAAAAGCACAGCATCAATGAGGCCAGATGGTGTCCCAGGCTGTGTCTTGCATGAACTACAGAACAAACTAACCCCTCCACCTAAACATACTGTTCAACCTCAGCCTCTCCACAGGCTATGCGCCCATAGAATGGCGCACAGCAACGATTATTCCAGTCCACAAAGGAGGGGCCACAACTGACCTTGGTAACTATCACCCCATAAGCCTGACTAGCCTGGTCTGCAAGGCTATGGAGCGCATCATCATGGAACTCATTAAAAAAGACATTGGGAACCTCCAAACACTTGACCTGACCCAGTTCAGCTTTGTTAAGGGCAGATCATGCCTACTAAACCTGGTTGACTTCTTCGAGACAGTCACCAAGGCCATAGATGAGGGGAAGGTGGTTCACACAGCCTACCTTAACCACACCAAGGCTTTTGACACCATTCCCCACTCAGGAATTATAGAAAAACTCACCAGCCTGAACATAAACCCCTACGTCATGAGATGGGTTGCCAACTGGCTTACAGCAGAACTCACACGGTAAGAACAGCAGGCTGCAGGTCCGATTCTAAACCAGTCACAAGTGGTGTCACACAAGGCTCGGTCCTGGGACTCCTACTGTTCGGCATATATTTCTCAGAAGTAGAGGCAAACACAGGAGGACTATGGCTAACCAAGTTTGCTGATGACTGCAAACTGGGAGCCATAACTGACTCTCCATCTGACACAGCCATTCTCCAAAAGGGCCTTACTGAGACGGGCACATGGCGTCAAAGTCATCGTCTCAAGCTAAATGTCAAAAATTGCATAGTCATCCCATTTGGGAAAAACAAAATACTTATAAATTACCACATAGGTGGCAGCCCCCTTAATACAGAAGAGGTAATAAGAGATCTGGGGACCCAGGTAGATAGTAATCTCTCATTTGACAATCATATTGCCAAAGTAGTTAGGAAATCCTTCTATGTAACCCATCTAATTGCTAAAGGGTTCTCATCTAGAAATAAAGAGGTTATAGTGCCTCTCTACACATCACTCATCAGACCCATCATAGAGTACAATGCCCCATTTGGGATGTACCTCACAAGACACTTCCAACAACTGGAAAGACCACAAAAGTACCTCACCAAGAGGATTACTGGCTTCAAACATATGCAGCTCGACTGGAAAAACTCCAGCTGTACTC
The DNA here is from genome assembly GCF_019279795.1 of Protopterus annectens. NCBI lineage: Eukaryota > Metazoa > Chordata > Ceratodontiformes > Protopteridae > Protopterus > Protopterus annectens. The sequence continues at coordinate 227,490,577 of NC_056726.1, forward strand.
AGTCGCATATCGCTTACTCAGAGGTGATCTCTGCCTGACTTACAAAGCCATGTCCAACTCAGAATTGATGGACATGCTTCACCTAAAGAAATCCAAGTCACTGCAACCACTCACTCTAGTGAGCTAAACCTCACCACAACAATAAATAGAACATGCTGGAGGGATAGATTCCTGTCACAGAGACTCCCCATGCTTTGGAACAAAATTCCTAACTACATTAGGCAGAGCCCCTCACTAGCACTCTTCAAGAGAAACCTTGATGAGTGGATGGGTAACAAAAAATACACCCCTGGGATCACTTCATTGGCTCTTCTTGACAGAGGCTCAGTTAATTAATCAATGGGGTGGCAAAAGCTGACATCTCTGGTCGGGCTTATAAATACCCTTGGGCAGATAGCCTAGTACCTACCTATGAACCTAGCCAAAAAAACAATCAAGAAAGACAAAAAGTAATATCACAGCTCATTCCAATAAAAACACCAAAACATCTCCAAAAATTGGGTGAGCCATAAACCAAAACTCCTTAAATCTGGTCAAGCCACAACTCCATCTCCTAACACCTCAAATACCACAGATAGCATAGCTTCCCAGTTTAACTCACATTTCACTCCATACTATCCCTCGTAGAAAATGACACCAATACTCCCCTATTAGCTGTTACAGAATCAGTACCTTGTCTCAGTTATTTTCCTATCAGACCAATACAGCTAGCACCTTTAAAAAAAATGTCTAAATAAATTAAAGTGCACATCCATCACTGCTGACCTCCTCACAAATTAATTTCAGAGATTTGGAGCAGATGCCATCTCTTATCACATCTCTATCCTAATCAATCGGTCTACTTCTGAACAATACATCCCCAAGCTCTGGAAAATTTTATATCAGCCCTTTGCACAAAGGTAGCTCCTAAACTGATTGCTCAAACTGCAGATCAGGAAACCAAAGAAAATGGTCTCTGCAAGTATGGCGGCTGCAAGGACTCAATTCAAGCTAAATCCAAAACACAATAAATCCAGCAGCTGTAGCACCAAGGATCCTTTATTGAATGTAGTATAAACTACATATACAGAGTAAATATAAATCAAATGTAGTATAAACTACATATAAAAATGAGTATAAAACCGGTTTTGGCAGAATTAAGAATGCCTTCATCAGTGGAAAGAGAACAAATGCAGTACTCATTTATATATTGCACATATAGAGTCACATGATAAATAATCACAGGTGCTCGTTAAGACCATGGGGAAATAAACCACCTAGTTTGATGATCCACTTTTTTTCTTTCCTGTTCAGTATATCATGCCAGCCCATTTTGTTTGATCTATGTGCAATGATTTTGTCAATAAGAATGAAATTAAATGACGCACTTGGATGTACCAAAGTATGTTTATAAAGTGCATTAGTTGGTTTGTGGTGTCTGATCTCAATAAAATGTTCACCCATTCCAAATTTAACTAGACGGGAGGTTTGTCCCACATAAAAGGATGAACAGTGACATGTAGCAAGATACACAACCCAATCAGATTGGCAGTTGGCAAAAAAAACCTATATCAAAAACCTGACTGATATTTTTACTGCTAAAGGAGGTAGATTTAATGAGTTTGGTACAGAAGGAACAATGTTCACAATGGAAACAACCAACTAATCTGTCACCTAAAAATGTGGTTTGTGATAAAGGCAATTTGGATGGTAAAAAATGTTTGTAATGATTAAAAAGAGACCCCAAATTTCTACCCTTCTTGTAAGTGAAGGGGCATCTGGATGGTAAAATCATAGATAATGTGGTGTCAGCTAACAAAATATTCCAATGATGATGAACACTATGAATTAGTGAATTAGTGTTACAGCCATAAGTAGTCAAAAAATGAATGACTGAATCATCAGTAGAATGTTTGTCCTTATACTGTAGCAAGTTTGACCTCTCTAAGCCATCAACATGGTGTGCAGCATTATATATGGAACCAGTATCATAGCCCCTATCCTTGAATCTGGTGATAAAATCATGCTTGTAAAAACTGTAAGCCTGCTCATCAGAACAGGTACGTTTACCACATATAAATTGGGATTTTGGGATGTTGCGACAAATGTGAGGAGGATGAAAGCTGGAGGTGTGGAGGAGTGAGTTATATTGGGGGAATTTGCGATGTACCATGGTGGATAAAGTATGATCAATGTTCCTGGTAATACTAACATCCAAAAATATGATGTTGTTAAGGTCATAATTGACTGCAAACTCAATACCCCATTTATTCTCATAGAGATAGTTGACAAACTCATGTAGGTATTCAACATCAGACCTCCACAACATCCAGCAGTCATCCAATTATCTCCTCCAGATGTCTATTTCATCAAAGTAAAGGTTATGAGAATGATCATAGATTATGTTTTCCTCAAAATAAGCCATAAATAAATCAGCATAAATGGGGGCAAATGAAGCCCCCATAGCAGTGCCTTATTTTGAAGATAACATTCACCTTGATAAAAAAAGACATTCTTGGTAAGAGTATGTTCACAAAGAATGATAAGAAAAGTGTTGAAACCAGGTAGATATAGTCCGCCACAATCGCTGCCTTACTCCCTCTACAAAGTTTGTTCTCTCTACGACATACCTGATTCCCTCCCGCCTATATGGCACCCCACTTCTTACAAACCTAAATTCTTCTCTAAAGACACAACTCTCTTCCTGTTATAACAAAATTTCCAAGTTTGCTACAGGCTGCAAATCTTCCACCCATCACTGTCATGCCCTTCACAAACTAAATTGGCTAGAACTGCTCAGTCACCTTTCCTACATTCAACTCACTCACACCCACAAACTTATCTTCAATCCTTCTCTCTGTCCCTCCCTCACCTCCTCCCTCAAAATGCATCTGCCTGATAGACCTCTTAGATCCACTAACCAGAATTTGATTGAACTGCACAAGCCTGCATGTCCACTAGGCAAACATCATCTATTTTTTTTTTGTAGCACACCTCTGGAACTCCCTACCACCTCTTATTCGTACCACTCTTAACCATGCTATCTTTAAGATCTTGCTTCACTCTCATCTTATATCCCTCTGGGAATGTTCCTGCTCTCACACCACATAACTCACATCCATTAGTCAAACATCTACTATCATTTTGTTCTAGCATGTCTCCAGAACTCAATACCACCTCTTATTTGTACCACCTATAACCACTCTACCTTTTAAGACCTTGCTTCTCTCTCATCTTATTCCCTCTGGGAATTTTCCTGCTCTCACCACATATAACTCCTTCAGCATTATACTCTGTCTCTTCTCATACCTCACTGTAATCTAATAAGACATCTGATCCATCTTTTCCTCCAGCCCCCAAATCTTTATTCTACTTCTTCTATTATTTCCTATTTTCCTACTTCTGCATTAAACTCCTCCTGCCCCACTTATCCTTATATTACTCTCATATAATACCTATATGAATTGCCATTGCTTCTTCTATTAAATCTCCTTTGTATGAACAAATGTATTTGTAAATACTCACTATTTTTTTTTTCTTTTCTTTTAAAATTACTATTGTATATTGAAATTTTACTACTAAGTTCTTCAGCTGTATTACTGTATCACTCATAGATTCATAGATTCATAGATTCATAGGTTAGTACTAAGCTAACTGCCCTTGCGGGCCATTTTAAGCCTAGCCAATCATCCCTTGTGAGACTCGAACCCTGCACCTTGTGTTTGTTAAGGCATACACCTTAACCATTAGGCCACCCGCCCAACTGTATTGGGTCGATTGCCTATGAATTGTTTACATTGTATAATGTCTTTTATGGAGCTTTTCTCCCCAGGACTCCATTGAAAATGGGCTCTTCTTGGCCCAATGGACTATTCTGGTAAACAAACTGTAAAATAAATAAATAAAATAAATAAAATTAAACTTCACACATCCAAACACTTCTGGGAAAGCCTGACACAGATTTTCAGCTATTTCCCTTCCACAAGTAATACAGTAATCCTGCCACTAATCAGAGGGTCTTCATGCCCTTCTAAAGGGGTGTCCAATTGTTGAAATTAAATATCAAAATAAATAATAGCTATGACTAGAGCAGTCAGGCCTTTGAGAGGACCTGGGGAGTATCAAACAGGTATATGCACTCTCTAATCTCTAATGGACACACAGATTTCTAGTCACAATGTAAAGTAATGAAAAACATTTAATCATAAGTAAAATTATTACAAGAAGGTAAACCAATAGCTCTCAATAAACACCAGAATTCAATCACCAGAAATGTAAAATCAAATTGTAGGATAGAAGTCCATTATTCCAGAAAAACTGTAGCTGAATAACTAAATGTTCCTAATCTCACTAGAGAATACTGCCCCTAATAAAATCTAAACCATAGCAGCAAGGCAAAAGCAGGCTTACAGTTTTTAGTGAGTTCTCTTTTTTGGGGTATCACTGCACAGCACTGTAACTGACTGCTGCTCTTCACAAACTGCTCAGCTCTTGACTAATTGCTCAGTACTTGACTGAGTGCTCAGCTTAACAGTCTCAGTTGACTTATTTAAAAAATAACAGTCAGTTGTTTGAAAAAAGTTATTTTTCCTGTCAATCAGCTGTTCAAATAATCATCTAGCAACCACAAACATTCTAATGACTTCACCCATTGTTCAGCTCATTCTCCACAGTTTGTACATTGGAATCTCCCTCTCAAACATGCACAATTAGAAATGTATCTAGACAATAACATATTCTTTAAATATTATGTATAAACAGGGAAATATTCAAAATTTACAAAAAAAATGTTTACATTTTTACAGTTAGCATACAAGTTAATCTGAGAATATGCACAAATCTCCTGCCAGACATGCTAACAAAGATGACAGTGTTTTTATTTTCTTCATACTATCCATCAAAAAGGTTCACATCAAACTTAGCTCACTTTACAGAGCCAAGCCATACCTTACCATCACCATGAGACATTCCATAGCCGGACACATCTACTCTGCACCCTCCTATACACATCTCACATTTTCACAAATCTCAGAAAATCTGACTTAAACCAATTTGAGGTCTGTTACAATAAAACAGCCAGAATTACTTTGAAACATCTTTATAGATTACACCATTGGTCTGTTTTTTGCAAACTAAAATGCATCAAACTAACCAAACTACTATTTTTTAACCAATTAACATTGCCCACTCCATTGTGTATCAACCTGAAAACTGCCTCACATTCAACTACTTGGTTAAGCCAGACACTAATAGGAAAATACTGAGGTGTTCTGACAAACCTCTACTGAAAGTCACTAAGCCGAACAACAGCATTGGAGTGTCTGTTCTCCAATCAGATATCCAAAAGCTGGAATTCCATCCTCAGCACATATGAAACACCAGTAACACTTCTAAATTTAAGATGCTTCTCAAGGATCACCTTACTAACAACTGGCTATGCTACTGTACTTCTCCTGGATGACCATTCTTGCTATCCTGTCTTAGTACTCAAAATCTGCCCTTTAGCACACTAAGCCTTAATACTCTAAGACCACTCTTTGCTTTCTATCCCAGCTTGCTATACAAAAAACAGTCTACTATTGTAATAAAAATAAAATCTTCTGCATGTCATTTCTCTCTAAACAATCACTAAAGATTCCACATGTCTTTCATGTTGTATTAAATATCTGTTTTTATGTTAATTTTTCATGTTGTATTAACTTTGTTGTTATGCTAATTTTTCAAACTGGCGCCTTACATACTACCTTATGTAAATTAGTAGCCATCTCTGTATTATTAATTTTTTTGTAGTGGAGCTTTTCTTCCCGGGCCTCCACTGAAAATGTCTTCCTGCCCAGTTGGAAATTCCCAGTAAACAAATGTAAAATAAATAAATAAATCTATGTATGTATGTATGTGTATTTTACATACACACACATCCACAAAACTGCACACACACACACACACACACACACACACACACACACACACACACACACACATGCACATGCATATATGTATATAAATGCACATACATACATACACCCTCATACACACATATATATATATATATATATATATATATATATATATATATATATATATATATATATATGTCTACCTTAGAAGATCAACAGACCATTTGATTGACATTCATTTGGTCGACAGCTCATTTGGTCGACAACCAATATTCAAGGCACTTAACAGGGAATTGACCCCCTCCTCAATGTTGTGCCACCCTGGAGTTGATATATATATAGTTAGGGGGGGTGTGGTGGGGGGCACAACATTAGGGAAGGGGGAAAATCCCCATGTTTTTGCCATGAATACTGGTTGTCGACCAAATGAGCTGTTGACCAAATGAATGTCGATCTGACCCATATATATATATATATATATATATATATATATATATATATATATATATTGTACATGTATAGATATATATAGAGGTGGGTCTACTTCAAATAAATGAAATACCACTTACCCAAAATCAACATCACCGAGACGGTATCTCCAAAACTTTAGTTGAACGAATGACCATGTTGCTGAAACTTTTCCCACTAAGTATCCACTTGTGCTTACCAAAACATTATTACTGAAAAGTGCTTTTACCCATTTCTGTTAATGAAGTAAAGTGCTTTGTTATATCTCGTTATGCTTGCATGTACTTATGTGGTAGTTCATATTACTGATTATACATATCAAAACATGAACACTTCAAGCTGACATTAAAATAATCATTAGATAATTAAGAGTTACAATTGAAAAGTAAAAAATCAAAAGTCTAAATAAACTACATGTGAATAAAAAATATATAAAATTAGACATCTTGTACTAAATATAAAAATTAATATGAAAATCATCATGCATAGCCATGAAAAAGACAAAGAGAAAAAAAGTGTTCCATCAGAAAAAGTTACTATGGTCCAGTTTCTTTAACTCGAGTATGCTGTTAATGGAGCATGTCCAGGTGATTCCAGATTTCTAATAAGCATTAAGTTGCATCTGCCATTCAAGTTCTTTTTTCTATTGCATTGTATTCAGATTGCCTTGTAATTGGCCCAAATTTATTCTCTCTATTCCATGGAAAACCAACTTCTTGTAGATCCTACAGACTTGAGCATGTCTGTACAATGGGTTGTTGAAGTCCTTAAGCCTGAGGTCTGAAAGATATTTGGTAACTCTTATTTTAAGAGGGTTAATTGTTTTTACAATGTAAATTGCTTTGACTGGTACACTACAAAGTTACTACTGAAGTGATATCTGTCATTACAACGATATTTCGTTTTTGAGGTTGGACATATAAAATAATTATTTTGAAACATAAATGCATAGCATCTGCAACCTGGGGTGATGCATGGATAGGTTCCTACCTGTAAATATGTGGGTGCACTAATTCCGTTAACATTTTCTACCCAGCTTGTAATGTTTCTTCCTTTCTGATAAATGCAGGAGAGTTGTGAGTCTAGAATCTAACTTATTGATTGGTTTAACCTGATGATGCTCAAGTTTTCAATATTTTTTTTTATTACATGTGAGTCTTTGGAATAAGTTGGGACCATAATCCTTTTATATTTGTCATTTCCTCACTGATATTTGTTTTTGTAGCTTGTATTGGTTTCCTTCTGGGGGTGGGGGGTCACCAGCACTGGATCATTATTTTGTTTGAGGAGTTTAATGGGTCTCAGTATGTTAGCCACCAAATTCTCTCTGTATCCTCTTTCCAGAAAATCTTGCTGCAGGTAATCTGGGTTGGCGAGAAATTGGACCATCTTTCCAGAAACTCCGGCTGTTCTCATTTCCTGTGATTTGGTGACATTTCTCTTAGTAATTTTGGGTGCATGCTTTTAGCATGTAGAAGTAGAATCACTCATGTACGTTTTCTGTACAGGTTATTCTTAAGCTTCTCCTCTTTAATGTCCTTACAGATGGTGATGTCCAGGAATTCCACTTTATCATAACTATAGTGGTTGGTGAAGTGCAACAAGTCTGTGTTGTTTTCAATACAGAAGAAAAAGTTAAGCAGCTGGTTGAGGGAGCCTTTCAGTGTGACAAAGATGTTGTCAATAAAACAACAGTAACAATCCATGTGTTGAAAGAATATTGGCTAGAGGCCAAAGCAGCTCCCATAGCTATCCCCATTGTTTGCGTATGCCATTTCTGAATTTCTGACTGGCGTGAAAGAAGTTGTTGGTGAGTATGATATCAAGCATATTCTCAATATTTTTTATATATATATATATATATATATATATATGTGTGTGTGTGTGTGTGTGTGTGTGTGTGTATCATTATAATTTGTGTCTGCCCTTACCTTACTTTTTGTGCTCTATCCCTTCACTGCTTAACTCTCTTCGTCTTCCCTCCTTACTCTAACCATCACTTCCTATTGTCCCCTCTACTGTGTGTTATTGCTATTCATTTATTGCTATTATCACACAGCATTGTGTTTGTATTCATAATGCTTATTGTTAACTTGCTTGTCTACAGTCATTTACAGGTAAATAAATACTATGCTAGAAGCCCTTGTAGGCCATTTTAAGCCTAGCCAATTTCCTCTTCAAAGGTGAGAATCAAACCCTGTATCTTGTGACTGGATGGTAAAAACCTTAATCATTATACTAACCCCAATTCCAAAACCACAGCAAGATGTACTATCACAGAAAGGCTTAAACTTAGAACCCTTAGATTCTAAAATCTGTGCTTTAACTACTTTACTACAGAGCTGGTACAAAAAAAAAAAAAAGTTCACCTTCATAATTGACAGGGTTATATTTGTCTTGGCTGAGACTGAAATAGGTCCATTTGGATCAGTGCTTTACCTGATTATCACATGAATAAATAAATACATAAATAAATATAAATGCATTTATGGAGAAGTAACTACAATTATTAATAAAATCAGGTAAACTGTGCCTTAACACAGGCTTAGCTTGCAAATGGTGAAATTTGATCCTTGCTATATTCTCATAAACAAAAATAAACACATGAATAAAAATATTATGAAACAAAATACTGGGGATTGAAATTTATACAGTACATTGTAATAGTTTTCAAGACGTCACTACAGTGTCACAGTTATTTTTAGTTTTTGCCCAAAATGGCTGCTACATTGATCAAAATGTCAGCTGTATGAAATCAGGACAAAATAAGTATCATCCTTGCTAAAGCAAGTATACTTTATATCATAGGCCTCTGTATTTCTTACCATTTAAGGCATTTACTGTTTCCTAGGCTACAAAAAATGATGACTTGATTTTAGTAAAAAGTATTAATATTTTATGATTATTACCTATTCTTAGGCTACAAAAAATGATGACTTGATTTTAGTAAAAAGTATTAATATTTTATGATTATTACTTATTACAATTGTTTCCGTTATATTAGTATAAAATAACAATTGCCCAGTTCCCATAACTCTATAAAATGCATTTAATGCTGTCAATAAATATGTTGTCTTACTGTTTTTCCACAAAATAAGCAAAAGCAGTATCTATGTTCAAACTAAAGGATATGCTTCTCATCCTCCTGGTATAGTTAATTTATGCTTTCAGGTTCACATAGTTCAGCTGTTCTCATAACTGCCATTCTGCATTTGACAGAATTATATCACAGAGATCTGACCATCTCATTTCCATACTATTTTCTAAGAGCTGCTCGTCACTTAAATAAAAACATATATTTATTAGCTGTCCTTGAATTACTTGGATGCACCTGACTGTGCCTCAAGGTTTTGCTGTGACCCTCATGAAATGTTGATGTTGCCACAGAACAGTAAGAATGACAGTCATTAAATAATGATGGAAATTACGAATCCAAACTTCTTACTCCTCCAAAAATGCTCAGTAACACAAATCTTTTTAGACTACTAACTTCTTAATGAAAAGTATAAATATTTAAAAGTGTCTCTGATATTGAACATCTGTGATTATTTGTAGCTTCATCCTTAATTCTAGGGATATGAGATTCAGGGAGATTATAAACCTCATAATAATACAAGTCTAATAACAAATCATTTATTTCCAGTAAATGTTAGGGATACTTCTGACATTAGAAAAGTTGATTGTACATTTGTATTTGATTTAGAATATGTTTCTGTATAGCCAGTATTATTTATAATTTCATATTTTTAGAGGAAAAAACTTCTTTACACTGGCTTCAGAGGTTATATGTAATGTTTTTTCTATACCTACACAACACTGCTGTATGACACCTTTTCTTCTTCCCAGATGGCTAGTTTTTGTCCTTCAGATGAAACAAGAGCCAGGCCCATTCATTCGCCAGGCAGGGTGAGAACTTTATGGTCTATACATAAGGTGAGAACATCAGCCCATTCCTTCCCAGTGGCAGGAGTTAGGGAGCCAGACACCCAATCTACCAAGTCATGTATATCCCATTCCCTTGCCTGACCTTACACCTCCTTATAGTTGCTGGTAGATAGAAACTGCCTACAAGATATCTCAAGTGTTTCTACACACACCAAGGAATGATCTCCTTACTTGTATTTGTTGTATATGTCACGCTCAACCAGAGTCTTCTAACAGCAATGTCTTAATATCCCTTTTCTGGTTCAATTGTAAATCAGATCAAATTGATTCTTTAAACACAAGGGCAGACTTTAACAACTCGCTCTCACATTTCTCTGCCTGTATCTTTCTAGCAGGTGTGCTACTATTTAAGCCTAGGCTATCTAGACAATAGTTCTTTATTCCTATATAGATCAGGACCTATGTGTTTGCAAATAATTCTTCTATTCAACCTCAGAATTAACATCCATATCTCATTTCAGTAGTCTTTGTTTTGGCATATTATAAATCATTTATGGTACTGTTTTATTTATTTTCTGACTTTACTCTTTCATTATGCACATCCATATTTCTTTTTTATATTGCACTAAACATGTATGGTCAGTCCACATACCTATTTACAACAAATAAGTACATATCAATGCTTTCTCTTGACTTTTTTCCTTAATGCAAATACAGTATTACATATTTTAAATATTATGGGCATGCTTGTTAATTCTTAAATGAAATGGAAATTTTACTTTTTGGTTTAACTTTTGAACACAATTTACAGAAATTGTATTTTCTGATACCCTCTATTTTCTTAATGTTAGCAAGTTTGAAATGGAAGCCATACACTGACAAAATATTGATGTATTCAGACTCATATAATGCAGTTTTCACTTCACTGATAACATGCAGCAACTGATAAATCTTGAGCTTCAGTAGTTACTTTGGTGGGCAGATGATAAGAAAACATTCAATCTTTACTGCATCACATAAAAATGTCTCTTACTCCAGGAAATAATTCAATACCATAATATGTTTAATTGTCAATGTAGAATCAATTATTATTGCAGAGAAATTCCTCCATTTGAGAGGACTGTGTTATGCATCTTAGAATTATCCTTCAGAATGATGGTTGTGAAGATATTATCTTTGCAATATAGCAGCGTCCTAAGGAGCAGAGCTAGCGAGCCCTTGAGAAATCTTAGAAAGCATATAAGCTGCTGTCCTGGAGCCTGTTAAGGAAACAAAATGCCTCTCTGAGACCTAATTTAGGAAGTTTCTGAAGGTTATATATTGAAAGACATTAAGACCTTACTGTAGACATTAGATCATGGCCTAAGCTTTACAGTAAAAACAAGTGTATAAAAAGTCGCAGATGGCAAGATTTACTTTAAAGTAGAAATCATTTTTTTTATTCCTCTTGCCTTTTTTTTTGATGGTCTTTTACTTTTCAATGCAACTTTCAAGTTGTTACTGAAATGTTGCTTATACTGTAAGTGATGCAAAATTACGCCAAATACATTTCACCAGAAAAAGAAAATTATACATATTTTCTAAATGATTACCATCCTGATTAAATGCTACTAAAACTTATTTGTTTTGATTAGTGCCTTGGCAACAAGCCTTTTACATAAAAAGTGCTAGACCAAATAGATACATTTTAACGATTGCTTTGTTGTGGTTTATATGAAATATTATTTTATTTTCTGAAGTGGTAAACATATATTATTTTCTTAAGAGCTGCCTTAGATGCTCTCTCTCTTTTTTTTTTTTTCTCCTGGCTGTTACATTTTTTATGCAGCCTCTCATAACTTAGCATATAGAAATTTGACACAAATTTGGTGCAACAGATTAAATAAATGTGCAGGTTAAATTTGTCCTGAACAAAAGTATGTTGGTGTATTATCATCTCCTTGTATTTATACATCACTGCGTATGCTTTAACAAGATTATCAGGACCACAGCTCTTTTTAATGCTTCACGATATATATGCTCACTCTTGGTCTGCACTGACCTCGTGAGGCTCTGTCTTGCAGACCTTCATAAAAAAAATCACAGAATATATCAAGATGCAGTCAAAGACTGAGTATACATCACTGCAGGTACTCAGACTATATGCATCTTCAAGTTTGGACCTCCTTGATTAAAATTATTCTACTATGTCTCTTCAATTTGTTCAACCTTGCAGCAGTAAGGGTTGACAAAAAAAAGTCATATATGATATGTTCAAGTGCAAACAAGCACAAAACACAAATACATGAGCTCAACGTACAATACTGAAGTTTAATGAAAATGATTAAGCATTTCCTGCACTCATTCATTCTCCTTATTGGAAGATTTGAGTCAACATTCCCTTATTTTATTATAGTAACTTTAAGGTTGCTGCAAGGGAAAAAGTGCAGTCACTGACTTACTCATGTTTGATACCAAGTATGTACTCACCAAAGAGTACTGAGAGATCATTATCATGTGAATTATACATCTGTGATATACCCCTGCCTGCCTGATCTGTTACACTTATGATGCTAAGAAATATGTTATGAGATCTGCTCTGAAGATTGTAAGCCAGTTTAAACTGTTTATTTTAATTCTTACAGTACTACTTGCTATGATACAAGTCAGAAATGCAAAATCAAAATGGTGGTGTTATAAGTTAGAGGTGGTAATAAAATTCAGATAATAACTAAATCTGTGAAGTACAATTGATAGTATGACATTAGAAACATATGTTGGAGATGCTTTAAGTTAAATGACGTGAGAGCATGTATCATTTGTACATTAAGAATGGTGCAGTTTTCACTGTGTGGCACACAAAAGGACTACACATTTGTCATGTTAACATTTACTGATTATAGCGTCTCTCAGTGCTGAAGGAAAGAACAATCAGGTGCTGTAGAAGAAAATAATTAAGCTCCAATTTCTTGTAAACTTCAGATGCTGTGAAAGAATGCACAGTTCAGGGTGAAGACTAGAGTTTGATATCATAACTTCTATTTCATGATATTACACAAGAAAATGTCTTAACAGTCAGGAGCAGCAACTTGTGAAGTATTAGACAGAATTGTACTGACTTAATTGAGAAACAAAGCTTAAAAGTCCTGCAAACTAGATAGTCAGAGACTGATCAAACTGTAGGAAGAACTGGGGCATCACATGGGGTGGATAATGAGGAAATGAGATCCAAGTTCTAAAATGTAAGAATTTAACAGTGCTTGAATCAGGTGCAGTGTCAGATGTGTCAAGACTACTGTGGTGAAGCAAAAGAGAAGATATGAGCTGTTGGACAAGCTCCACTTAAAGAAATCCCAAATCCCTCCGAGCTGCACGCTCTAGGGACCTAAACCTTGTCACCACAATAAACAGAACATGTCGGAGGGATAGATTCCTGTCCCAGAGACTTCCCATACTCTGGAATAAACTACCTATCTATATCAAACAAAGCTCCTCATTAGCACTCTTCAAGAAAAATCTTGATGATTGGATGGGAAATAGGAAATTCACCCAGGGGATCACCTCTGTGGCTCTGCTCGACAGTGGCACAGGAAAATAATTTTCTTGGGTGGCAAAAGCCAGGGTACCTTTTTGGCTGGGCTTGTATAGGCCCCGGAGCCAATAGCCTAGTACCTACCTATGAACCTATATGGGTTTCCTTCCAATTCAGGACTGATTGGATACACAAATACAAGAAATGGAGACCT